>NC_068357.1:69552149-69742149 GCF_020536995.1 Dreissena polymorpha
CCAAAGAAGCTGGCCACAGCTGTATATCCATACTTAATGAAAAAGTTAAGACAACTTTTCCGATGGGAGGAATACGTTCTTTTAGTGTTGTGGGATAACGCATTGCCATAATAAAAAACAACTCTGCGATCGAGGTCATCTTCCGCAAGAGAAGTAATGCCTGCAATTAAAATAACCACAATTTGCCATATTGTTCATCAGTCGAAGATACAGTTCGTTGCCCTGTTCCGACGGGATTTTGACATCGACAGGTCAAATTGTATCAAAACATTCAATGATAAAGAATGTTTATGATGGGATATGTCGACCAATTACTTGCCTAAATTATCACAAAAGATTTACATGAAGTTCAAAGTATTTTTTCTCATATTTATTGATGTTTACATCGCACTATGTTGCCCTGTTCCGGTGCCTCTTTTCAGTTCCGACGGCTCACCGTTATTTTTACTAAACCGTAAATATCACTAAAAGAGGTACATTAGGGGAATGCAAAACGTCTTAATATACTGCAGAATAATATTTGCACAACTATTGGGGAACTGGCACCATGTTTAGTTACAAAATTAAAGACAGCGTTATAAAAGGCTATCACCAATTTAAAATAAGGCCTCCAATGCATACCGATTTAAATGTGGACTTAGAATATACAAATTTGCATGATGAAAATGCAGCATTAGTGTGGATTCCACCTATTGAGGACTTTCTTCCAGAAATGAGACAGAATGTAACAGACCAAAGTCGTTTCTTAAGATTGTGTGACATTGCAGGATTGCCCATAGGCCATGTGCCAAGAGGACTAGCTGGTGCATTCAGAAAAATCATTGAATTGGAGGGTAAAATCACCGCTTTAGCCACTGGAGAGCCCTGCCCTAGCTTTGCACCCTGGCAAGCCCCAGAAGCAACAGGTGTGGGTGTGGTCATTCCATGTGACTACATCATCACCTGTGCAGAGAATGACTTAAATATCATCTCTGATGCCATAGATAGAGAGAGAGAATAAAAGAATAAATTTAATAAAGAGAAACAGAAAATGATTTAAAAAAGCATGGTGATATCGGATGTTAATGCCTGCTTACAGTTAATATTTATTGTTTGGGCCATACTAGGAGTCTATATCAACATATATACCGCCATGTGTTGGAAATATTTTAATAATCTCTTTCATATCAAAATATGGACAGACAGACAGACGAACATAGATAGGTTACTGAAATATTACTGGAGTCTGAGCAACTGACAATACAACAAAACAAGAGTTGTAAATTGATCATAAATTGTAAAATTGCAGGAATTTGCTAATTGCCCCTAAGGACACCCATCACTCAATTAAACGTCAAATCCACCGGAACTGGTCAAAAGTTATCCATTTATTTTTGTTATAATTTCATTCAGAGAACATATATTGATTAACATCATATTTTTAACATATGTTGTCTGTACCTGTGCAATAACTTCTGCACTATAAAATTTTACCTGCCATGCCTAAGAAAAATTTGACATGAAACTCATTATTCAAAACGCCATTTTCCCGATTCTCCACCAAGTAAAAACAAGTAAACCTGCCATAAAGTATGTTGGGATTTTGTTACCTAGGATAAAGATTTCGTCGATCATGTACTGCTTGTTCAACAATGGCACGTGTGCGAATAAAACTAAACCACTTTCGATTTGTGGCCGCCGCTATTTATCGGAAAAACATTCGGACTCCATCGGAACCGGTGAAACGTCGGAACAGGGCAACGAACTGTAGTCGCGAAACGCTAGTTGCTAGGGTATTGTAAATGCCTGGATAAAACAGAGCGCGAATTCTAAAGTTATAAATTGCGCTTAGCAAGTGCGCCGTAACGAATCCATAACCACAGGGTGTCTACAAGTATTCTTATTAATGATTGAGCATGCCGCCATATTATCACAGTGCACATAATATGGGATACCAAAGGGGTCGAAACTTTTAAATTCTGCTCGAGCAGAAAAAAATGCTGCTCGAGCAGCATTTAAATACTACTTCAACCAGCAAAATGCTGCTCAAGCAGCAAATTTACTGCTCGACCAGCATTTTTTCTGCTCGAGCAGAAAAAATCCTGCTCGACCAGCATTTATTTTTAGATTATGGCATTAGCCAATCAGAACTCTTGTTATATTTGCCATTTGGTTGCAAAACTGGTTTGTTTGGAAAAAATGGCTGCCGCCATGATGGTGCCTTTTTCACATCTTCTGCAAGTTTATGTGACGACCCTGTTTTAAAGTTTAACATTGACACGCGGTAAGTGCTTTATATTTTGGCTGCAAACTAGTCGATCAAAAATTGTTGCCATTCGCTTAATAAGAAAATCGATCACCAGGGCTTCTTTTCCTTCTTTGCAAGTGGCCCTGGAAGGACATTTCACAATTTTGATAGGGACAATTCACAAACCTAACAGGGCCGTGAATTTTTACAAAATTGGCCGTTTTTCACAATTTTAACAATTTCACGACTCGGTTTTTCACAATTGTAAGAAGTTTGCGACTCAATTTTTCACAATTTTTGAATAGTTTGCGACTCATTTTTTTCACCAATTTTGAAAAGTTCGCGACTCATTTGTTCACAAAGTGAGGGGGCCAGGGCCCGCTTCATAAAGTCAGTAAAAAAAGCCCTGATCATAAATGTCTAACGGCTGTGTAAAACTTTTGCGAAAATCACGACGATGACTGATAAGAATTGCTCAATGGGTGCGCAAGTGTAGGTTCTCTGTTTCTATCGATTTACTTTCTTAATGATTCTTAATAATTGCTTCCGACACAGGTGCGATTGCCTGTGATTGTGCCTTTCTGGTTAACATTGTTTACGTTTCTCGTTCTCCCATACATGTAGCTGAAATAAATTCGCGTTCAGATTAAATCCAATAGTCTGCCAAGCAAAATCATCAAAAGACTCTATGGCGGCAATTTATATTGACTACCCATACATGTATATCTGCTGTCCTAACTTTTACAATTATCCAAATATCATGTCTGTTAACCAGTTCTCAGTGCCCCAGATAAGCTGCGTATCTGCGTCTTTCACCCTATTAAAATATTTAAAAATGCAAGAAATACAATATCATGAGTATTGAAAACGCAACCAATTTGACTTTTACGCAAATTCGTCAAATTAACGATACAAACTTCGATTAAAAATGATTTGCTCATTTTAGGTATTTTTCTTTGGAATTATTATCGTAACGCGGTGACGCTTACACTCAGCAAGCTTAGTAAACGGTCATAGTTATTCAAACGCTATGCGTTTTCAATCTCACCTAATTCGTCGCTCATTGTGCATGTATTTGTAAAGCGTCTGTAGTTTCAGTTTCTATAAAGATGCGAAATAAAAATAGCTAAGAGAGGGTCGAAAGACGTCCGAGATTGTTGCGCCAAAATATCAGCCGATCGCAAACTTTTCGAATCAAGAAAGCAAGAGCCAATAAGTGCCGAATAATTCGTGTTATCGATTTTGTTAGAAACTGTGCATACAGCAGTTGAGTTGACATCCAAAAACATGATGGAAAGTCTGTGACTTAACAAATCTGTCAAAAGTATAAAAAGGCATGTCATTGGTTAGAAATTGTGGACATTTTTTAAAGTTTATATCATGGACAGTTTCAAGGATTAAAGATATTACGAAACATCAGTTTATTAAAATTTATGATGATAGTTTACAGTTCTATTGAATCAATACAAGTGTGCAGCGTCAACGGAAGTAAATCAGCAATTATTTAAAGGTATGCATTTTTATTACTCATTTCACTCTATATGAAGAATGGAATCACCCTATTTTTCAAAATCAATGGTTGAAAACCCAATTTCCCAAATAATTATCTGGGGCACTGAGTTCTCGAGGACTTATCTCAATTTCAATGTAAATTATTTTCACCGAGGCCAATTACTTGTTCAAAGCTAACAACAGGTAAAATATGAGTTGTGTCTGAATTACAAGTTGTTTAATTTTTCATAATTGAAATGTTTACAATTTACTATTTATTGAATAACTTGGCAGTGCATAATTAAGTTCTGGGATGTTATTTTCAGCTCTGAACTGCGAAAAAAAATGCATAATAATTTAATTGGTGGCACTATAATGAGTTACCTTTCATCTGTCCTTCCATTATAATGACCCTAAAGCAGACTTCCCAAACTTTGCAGAAAGAGTTTAGGCATTGTATGTCACACTCATTTTAGCCATGGCATGCTATTGTACAACATGTCTTGACGGAAATAATTTCGATAAAAAATATTTGCAGGAAATAATTTTTCCATTGCGAATCGTTTGTATCTTTTTATCTTTATTCTGAAATGCCCCTCTTAAGAATAATGTCATGTATAGCTGGTTTAGAATTAAGGATGATGATATGTCCTAACAGCATTTTGTCATGTCATTTACTGTACTTCTTAACCTACATGTATTTGAATATTTAGTCCCCATGTAACTACGCCCATATGTTGTGGACATTTTCATACAAGAATACAAACAGGAATATGTATTGGAGTTTGCTGTTTAAATTGACAGTCAATCGGAGGGTAACAGGTTTGTTTTTAACCAGAAGTGAGGAACTAAACGCAATTTGCAGGGAAAAAATATCTCTATATACCACTTAAGTATATTGCATCACAGGAGCTCTGGTGTCGTGAGGTTGAGGAAACTAGTGTTGAATCTAAAACATTTAGCATCATGAACTCAAAAGTGAGAAGCCAAGTCAGACACCGCAAAATGTAAAATAATCTGTCAGATGTTTGGTCTGACAGGCTACGAAATTCTGTCAGACTGAAGGATAATTTCTGGATTCCACTTATTAGCATACCTGATAATAGCATATTTCTGTAATTAGCATATAGAATGTCAAAGCACAGATTAATTCTTAAATTTTAATGTATTTTTCTTCTATTAATAGCATAATTTTTAACCCCAATATTCAGAATTCACGTAAAGTCTTTATAGCATAGAACATTCTCAGAATGCCAAGAAAATATGCTTTAAATCTGCAAAAATATGCTCAAATGCAAATGCAAATACCTTAGAATACAATTCCATTTGATAAATAGTTATCTTAAACATCAATCATATACAATGTTGAATTTAAATTTCACTTTGACGATCAATTATTAACAGATTTGACTTATTGTATGCCCCCAGTTGCTATATTTATGCTAAAATGTGAGTTCCTGTTAATAGCATATTCCTGTTATTAGCATAATTTTTGCTGACATGGTATGCTAAGAACAGGAATCCACTGTAACAACATATTAATCAAGAATTATGGTTTGAATCCGTGAACTATTATTTTTAATGGTGAAAGAAAATCTCCATGGCGCGTTTTCAAAAATTCCTAATCAAGCTTGGTAAAAGAACACACAGAATAGCAAATTTATTACAGCGCCAACTTCCGGGTAAAAATGATTGATTTGTTTATATTCCGTAAAGACAAGTGCCGCATCATATCCTATGGGTGATTTAAAAAAATAATGAAGCCTAAATAAAACATGCATTTATTTTCTTACCATTAAGCATGTTTAAGTTCTTTTTCTATCTTACAGAAGTGTTTCCATGTGATTAACTTAAATGTGAAAATTCTTCTCAATAACTTGCTTCATTAACAAAACATATTGAAAAATATCCTTAAAATTGCCCCAAGTGTACTGGTTTTGCGTGACGTTTTATGTAAAAGGCAATTTTCAATTCTTTACTTCAATAAAACTTTCAGAAATATTAGGTATTGCCATCATTAAATGAAAATAAAAATGCATATGCTTTAAGAAAAATAAAACAATGCTTCTAACTTAGGTTGATATCTCTTGTAGCAAGTGTTCAAAGCAATGATGTTCTTGTCAATTTTGTGCCACAATTTTCAACTCTCTTCACGTATATTAAGAGGTGGCATCATAAAGTGGTTCAATATTTATAGGCAAAAAGTGTCCTTTTAACCTGTCACATGTTTTTTCTACACATTTGTACAGGTATTTATACAATTATTTGTTCATGTAAATTTTGAACAGCTGAATACTAAATGTGGTCAGAATTTGTCCCTGTCCCAAGTGTACATTTTGCAAGAAAGTTATTTTAAATTTTTCATAAGATAGAATTTTCAATGTTTTACATCATTTTCTTCAAACCATTAATGCTTATCACTAGATGTACTGAAAATTTGATGCCAAAACCTTGTGAACTTTTTTTGCAAGACAAATATCGCATTGTTCCAAGTGTACGAAATTTTATCATGTTTGATGGACAGGTGATAGCTTTTAAAAAATAAACAAAGGCACTCATTTTCTGGAAAGAAGTACACAGAAGGGTGTAATCTCCAAGAGAAAAAGGTGGTTTCTTCACTCTGGGGGTGAACTACTCTTATTATATGGGTATGTTTCCATATTTTGTCTTCAGAAGAAAAATATAAGCATATAAATGATAATGTGTGGGAACTTGGGAAGTATATTTGACTTTACCTTAACATTATTACAAAAATGCATTTCCTCTTCTCAAATTAATGTCAATTTTAATCAAAATGTTTCTCCAATAATCTTCAATGTTAGCCTGAAGTTGGTTAACAAATGTTGTACATGTACACTTGGGACACAAAATAAATGTTTTTCTTATAAACCTCCAGAAAGTGAAAACGAACTTACATTATAGCAGAATTAATTATTAAATTTCGATTTAATAAAGCATTCAAAAGCAGCTGAAAAAAAGCCAAAATAAAAGTTGAACATGGTCAAATGTCAAATATGATTGATGACAAAGTCTTTCAGACACTTATAATTAAACCACGCAGACTGTCACCATTGTAGTATAATTCCTACACATCTAAACTAAAACCATGTTAAAACCTTCGATAAACAACGGTACAGCACTTATTATTATTTCATTCATTTTTAATGACACATTACCAAAATATATAGAGGATATATTGTATTACAGAGGAAGGTCAAGTAAGAGGACATCGTGTTAAATGTATAAAGTATAAAAAGAACAAGGTCTAATTTATAAAGAACAAGGTCCAATATATAGAGAATATAATGTTTAATATATAGAGAGCAAGGTCTAAATATAGAACAGTGAATTATATGTGTCTTGTTATGAGAAAACTGGGCTTAATTCATGTGCGGAAAGTCTAGTCCCTGATTAGCCTGTGCAGACTGCACAGGCTAATCAGGGACGAGACTTTCCGCTTTTACAGTATTTTTAGTTTGAAGGAAGTCCCTTCTACCGAAAATCAAGTTTAAGCGGAAAGTGTCGTCCCTGATAAGCCGGTGCGGACTGCACAGGCTAATCTGGGACGACACTTTACGCACATGAATTTAGCCCAGTTTTATCAGAACAAGACACATATTATAGAAAACGAGGTCAAATATTATAAAAAAATATAAACATGTATCATAAAAAAGAAACTTCACATATATTTGAAGGCCATCCTATATTTTGATAAATCTGAGTTTTTACTTTAAGATACACTGCTTTGATGAATACTTTTCACTGTCAAACTATCGTTCTTGCAATTTTATTTTCAGAAATAGTATTTTTTGTGAACACTTAATCTAGTGAATATATATGTTTTTCTTATTGCAAACAACTGTTGTTGTTTTTATGCCCCCCTTCGAAGAAGAAGGGGTATATTGCTTTGCTCATGTCGGTCTGTCGGTCGGTCGGTCGGTCTGTCGGTCCGTCCACCAGGTGGTTGTCAGACGATAACTCGAGAACGCTTGGGCCTAGGATCATGAAACTTCATAGGTACATTGATCATGACTCGCAGATGACCCTTATTGATTTTGAGGTCACGAGGTCAAATGTCAAGGTCACAGTGACCAGAAATAGTAAAATGGTTTTTGAATGATAACTCAACAACGCATACGCCTAGGATCATG
Organism: Dreissena polymorpha; assembly: GCF_020536995.1. Taxonomy (NCBI): domain Eukaryota; kingdom Metazoa; phylum Mollusca; class Bivalvia; order Myida; family Dreissenidae; genus Dreissena; species Dreissena polymorpha. The sequence goes on from NC_068357.1 coordinate 69,560,019, forward strand.
AAACTTCATGGGTAGATTGATCATGACTTGCAGATGACCCCAATTGATTTTGAGGTCAAAGGTCAAGGTCACGGTGACCCGAAATAGTAAAATGGTTTCCGGATGATAACTCAAGAACGCATACGCCTAGGATCATGAAACTTCATGGGTAGATTGATCTTGACTCGCAGATGACCCCTATTGATTTTGAGGTCACTAGGTCAAAGGTCAAGGTCACAGTGACCCGAAATAGTAAAATGGTTTTTGGATGATAACTCAAGAACGCATACACCTAGGATCTTGAAACTTCATAGGTAGATTGATCATGACTTGCAGATGACCCCTATTGATTTTGAGGTCAGAAGGTCAAAGGTCAAGGTCACAGTGACCCGAAATAGTAAAATGATTTTCGGATGATAACTCAAGAACGCTTTTGCCTAGGATCATGACACTTCATAGGTACATTGATCGTGACCCGCAGATGACCCCTATTGATTTTCAGGTCACTCGTTTAAGTTAAGTATAAATGACTTTTACTTTATTTCCAGACTGCCAAATGTTTTGGTCATGAAAAAGCATTCCACAATGTTGCGACAGGTCCATGATTCAGTTTATCGAGACTAGTCGTGAGCAGCAGACTTCTGATTCATGGAGTGCGGCAAACATATCTGTGCGACTCGATCACTCCACTGTAAAGACCCGCACGGCATTAAAATGGATATTATCAATATGTGTTGTTGCTCAAAAATATGTTTGTGTAGCAGGAAGTGCTTTGGGCTCGATTAATCTGAGAACTCAACAAAATATTAATAAAATCCTTCTGTGCCTTTTAGTTCTGAAAACAGAAGTAGCCAGTTGGTATTACACATCTCCCAAACAAGTACAGCACGATAAAACTTAAGATTTTTTAATCCTAAATGTTTATAACATCTTTATATCCACACAAAAATATTGATGATTGTGGTGCTCAGATTGCAAAACCACCTGTTTGGCAAAAATAATGCAGATGGTTAGATTATGATAAGTGCAAGAAAAAAGAATAACTCTGGAGATAATAATTGATATGATAATCATTGCTTAACAGAATCACAATTGACCTAGATATTTATTTATGTAGTGGTGTATTTTTCAATGAGTGCCTTAAGATTCCAAAAACATATTGACTTAAAATAAATAATCCCGATGGCGTAAATGACTTATCATTTCATGTTCATGAACCGGCTTTAAAATACTTTGTAGACTTATCTGCTAGGCGGTGAGGACTTTTAGACCACCTGATAAACTTCAACTTTATTTGCCCTAGTTCAGTAACTGACTAAAGATATGCTAATATAATACTGATGACTGATGAGTCTGTTGTGTCTTATATTCTCAGTGCTACTTAAAATATTAAGTCTATTTCAACGTTTAGACTAATAATAAGCAAATTCGTTAAATTGATATCCCCCGCCAAATAAATTTTGATTATTGATGGGTGCAGAACTAACAGAAAAGTTTATTTGAAGGGTTGTACCCTTATCTCACTTATTTAATGAAACAACATAAAAACAATTGGCAATAACTCTTATTTAAGAAAGTGTAGGGTTATAGATTTTGTGCATGACACCTCTCCTCATTGATATCTTAACATCCATTAAATTTCATCTTTAAATCGTGTATAGTATCTGTGATATAGTCCTGTAAAGTAACATCAGACATGTACATATGTACTAGGGTTATGTTTCTTGTGCATGGCACTTATTCTCATTGACAATTATACACCCATGAAATTTCATGTTGAAATCTTGTATTAATAGTTTCTGAGATAAAGCCCTGAAAAGTTACATCATACAAAAACAACAAAGGGCAATAACTCTTATTTAAGATAGTGAAGGGTTGTGGTTCTTATGCATGGTTCTATAAATGAGATATAGCCCTGAAAAGTTACATCATAAAATAACAATAACAAGAAAGGGCAATAACCGTTATGTAAGAAAGTATACGATTATGGTTCTCGTGCATTGATAATTATACACTCATGAAGTTTCATGTTAAAATCGTGTATAGTATCTGAGATATAGCCCTAGTTACATCATAGAAAAACAACAAAGCGCGATAACTCTTATTTCAGAAAGCTACGGGTTATGGTTCTTGTACATGGCACCTCTCCTAAGCTATATTTATACACCCATAAAGTTTCATGTTGAATACTTATATTGAGTTTCTGAGATAAAGCACTGACAAGTTTGTGAGTGACTGCACTGACAGACAGACCAACGGTACGTTTAAGTATATTTAGCGTACCCGGGGTACATTAAAGTATACTTAAGAGTACACGGGGTACTTTAAAGCATTACCCGAACCGAAGCGACAATTACCAATCAAGCTTATTGACATATTTAATAAATGATGATAGTGGTAACTATGATTGTGTGAAATATAATAAAACAGTTTTCCTGAATTGAGTGTTCATGTGAATTAGCTAAAATAATGATAAAAACACCGATTGGGATTATATATTTCTGGAACTGAATTTGGTTCATAATCAGTTTTTAACTTTTTTAAGCTGAAATAATATATATATATATATATATATATATATATATATATATATATAATATATATATATATATATATATATATATATATATATATATATATATATATATATATATAATCTGAAAATATTTTCTTAAATCAATGTTATATCTTTGTATTAAAAAAGTGCAACACTCATGACTGTAAATTAGGCATTACCATATTTCTTTACAACGTAATGCATGTACATCATCGATATATATAACATTTAAAACGAAAATCGTTTTAAAATTCAAATGTTTGCATGGTGTTAGAACTACTGTTTTGATATCTTTGTTGTGAACAATGTGTTTAGGTTCAACGTCCGAAAAAAAGATGTCCGAAAATAACTGCAAGCTGTTAAAACGCGAAATTAAGTTGAATTGAAACAACAATGCGTTAAATATTATTTTTCATCAATCTGACATTTTTCACGGCGACTGATCGGAGCAATATAACGGAGGTACTGTGAAATCGTCAGATCTCACGATCTGACAATATTGACGCTACACCGGTCTATTTCGTTTCCGTAGAGATAGCTAATGTCGTCAGTTTGTAAGCTCAAATTTGATTGGCTGACGGGTTCAATGGCTTATTCTAAAAATAAATGCTGCTCGAGCAGCATATTGCTGCTCGAGCATGAATTTTGCTGCTCGAGCAGCATTTAAATGCTGCTCGACCAGTAAATTGCTGCTCGAGCAGCAATATGCTGCTCGAGCAGCATTTAAATGCTGCTCGAGCAGCATTTTTTTCTGCTCGAGCAGAAGTTAAAGTTTCGACCCCTTTGGTGCGCCATACATAAACACGTCGATTAGTCCACAGATCTGACCAGCGTCTAGCGGCTACTTCTAAAGATAACACTTCGAGGTAGTTAAGGCCAGCCTTTTTTTATTTGTTTTACGGGAAAATTTTCAAAAAAATTGAGTCGGAGGGGGGGATAAATAAAAATAAAATCATGAAAAGTGAGCAGTCTACCAAAAAAATAAAAATAAAACTGTCTAAACTGATTAATTTTTTTTTGTTTTTGAAAATTTAAAATTAAGCCAATTTAACTTTATGTATACTTGCATTAACCTTTAAGTGTTTTATATATCTTATTACACTGTTGTAGAAGCTTTTTATAATAATAGTAAACATATTTTTTATATATATTTATATGAAAAAAGCACCTTTCGCATGTATTATACTATATATTGCTTCAAGAGAGACCATTAACCACGCCAGGTGTGTAGTGTATTATAGTGATTGCTAAACTTTTGTTGAGTGTTAATCATATGTATGTTTATAACAAATATAGCTTGCATTTAACTTGGGCAATTCTACTTAAATATAATAAATTAAAGCAGAGGCCCAAGCGGCCCAACATCACATTAAACATTGCCTTTGTGGTCATGAATCGACAAACATACTTTTTAGTCAAACATCTATTAAAAGCTCAAGAAACGCCCACTTAAGCGATAGCGTGGTCCGGAACCAAAAACGTAGCTCTTTTTTTGAAGGCTTGGGACTTGACTGGTCTGGAATTCGGCGGTGAAATAATTATAACACATCTTATGAGCAGGTCGCATGATCCAAATATTGCCTAAGCGTCATAAAACAAAGGTCTTTGCATAAACTTGTATCCCCTCATTATTCATGTCGTTTTCTCGTGGGATTTACGCGCGCCCTCGAATTCATTTTCATTTCCAGCCAGTTGGGCGCGAGTTTGTACCAGCCTGGCAGCCAAAATTGACAAGGGTCTTGTCCTCCTACTAAAAAGGCTTCATACGGATTGGAGCTCGCAGAAATATTCTACCTGACCGTTTCCTCGCGGTTTGCTGACTACTTATTTGTGAAAGAGCACAAAGCTCATTAAAATCCCAGTACCGCATGCCGCATACTGGTCAGATTGGATAGACAAAGGAGCTGTCCACTTGGGAAAGCATCATTTAATAGTTAGCTCGCACACTTGTTGTCGTTCTGAGTTGCAACATGTAGGTCCCCACACACTTTGAGACTTTCGTACGCAACCAGGTAATACCTGGGGCCCGCTCCATTATTGGGAAAGGTCTATTGAAGTCAATAGACATAATAACTCATGTAGTGCAAGCCTATAAATGTCCAAATGGAGTCCTAATTGGTTCTGTCGACTTCCTTTCAGACTGACATCTGTCGCAACGCAGCATATGCAGCTTGATTTCAAGTGTTGTCTCTTACCAGTAAAAGCTCTGAAGCAGAAGGGCCTTAACCTTCATGTTTCTTCAATTATTCCTATAGCTGGTTATGAACCTCGTCCTGCTCAGCAAAGCCTCTACAATTATTTCTCTAAAAACATTTCTTAACCCTGTATTCGCTCGTTTACTGAATTCCTTACATATTTATTAATACAAAATGATCTTAATACTTAAAAACGCGGTCTAAACGTTAATTAATAACATACGGGTTGTGCTCTGTTAAAAGGGGGTTTAATGCATGTGCGTAACGTGTCGTCCCAGATAAGCCTGTGCAGTCCGCACAGACTAATCGAGTATGACACTTTCCGCCCAAACTGGATTTTAGCTAAGAAGAGACTTTCTTTAATAAAAAAAATCATAAAAGCGGAAAGTGTCATCACTGATTATCCTGTGCGGACTGCACGTGCTAATCTTGGACGACACGTCACGCACATGCATTAAACTCATTTCTCACAAAGCACGTCCAATATCAGTTTTAGTTTTGGCATCAGCAAATTCGGTCACATACTAATCAAACATACGTTAAAATAACCACACACAAGAAATATTTAACAAAACAAATCGCATAAAAATAATTAAATGAATAAGTGAATAAATTATTGTTTATATCTTAGTGTCACCAATATGCAACACAGTAAGGTAATGCTTTCGTTTTAATATAGCATTGCTAATACATCTAGAAATACTTCTTAAATCTGTATTATAAACACTTGCCATCATAGATTTGATCTTATTGATTACTGCCAAGCGATTTGGTAACTTAATACTTAAATATCAGATCTGTTGTACATAAACATTTATACAACACGTGATATTCCGATTTCTACCAAGTTTCCAAGTCCTGTTTTCTCTTGCAATGTTATTGTATCTGTCAGTTTCAAATGAGTTGCTCACTCCTTACTATAAAATTTGTCAAAGCTTTTCAATAAATGGCAATCGTTATTTACAAGTTAAATATTTATTTGTGTATGCATTATAATTTCTAAAGTTTAGCATAATAATGTTACTTGCTTTTCGAATTTATCATAATAGACCATGACTGGACGTATTGATCTCGAAGTCCTTGATTGAGTTTTGGATAATGGTTTGTTAATTTAACGTCTTCATGAAATATATAACGAAGACTAATTTGTCAATAGAGTCTTTGATAGCTTTTCACCAGTATAGTTTTATATGAGTGTTAGCAAATGCATTATATGTATTATTTATGATATTATTTTTGTTCATAAATCGTATCAGTGGCTTTGGTGAATTAATGATTTTTCACTAGAATTTAAGAGTCTTCTCTTTACAGTTTACATATAATGGAAAACGCCCTAGTTTGCCTAGGACGGCTGTGATGTCTCTTGGCGGAAAACTAATACATGTTTACAAAATTGTAGATGTATTTTGTAAACCTTTTTTTTCAGACACCCACGCACTCCGCAAACTCAAAAATATTAGTGTTTAGAGGAAGTGTTAACAATTTATATTCCACTGGAGCATTTTTTTATGTTTAAAGTATTATGAAAAATATATGCAAAACAGTACTTATTTTTGCTATTCAATTCAATGCTAAATCTCATCATACTTAATATACGATGCTGCATCGAAAGTGGGGTGTGCTAATTATGAATGTTTATTTTATGCTTTCCGGTGGTTTATAGAGAAATATCAGTGAATTAAAACTGATAATTTCACTGTTAAAACAGTGAAAATTATCAGTGAAAATTATCGATAATTTTCACTGTTTTACCGGCACTATTTTTTTTACCCCATTGTGACCCCCACGCATTCTTCCACCAAGAGCGAGAACTCTTCGATGAATATTTATATCAACATACGGAGTAACTTCCCTTGAACATACATGTACACACTGTTAACGCAATCGCACATTCTCGGCCCTTTCCGTCAAACATAGGATAAGTACCTCGAAGGAGATAGTATGAATACACATTTCGGAAGCGGTATTGCGGTCTACCTACGCGGGCCTACGCGAATCAAAATTACATAGTAAAAACCAACATGGCCGGTTTTGCGAGTTGTTTACATTTTGCAAAGATGAAAATGGGGATTTTCTATGCTCTGAAGCCAGAGCATGTACAAACTCTACAGGAATTATGGACGCCATCGTTGTTATTGTTTTTGTTGTTGTAACATTCTTAGAATGGTATCACGTGGGCGGACTACTTTCAACCCGTATTTCTCCCGAGTCCGATTATGATAATCTGCGAGGGGTACCGAATGACTGTTAACGTTATTTACGCTATAAATAGACTCCGCATATTTATACGACAACATGACATAAACAAATTGTGTCATCATATGATTAATTATTTTTTAAATGATGTTATCGGTGTTTTTTTCTTTTCACTTGATATGTGTTGCACTGTAAATACAAAAAAGTTACTGTTTAACGTTTGTTTTCTTGTTAACTATTTGCAACGCTTATTGTAAAAGCGGTAATGATATTTTGGGGCGCCCAAAGGAAAATTGGTTTGAACGGATTGGCAAACGTATAAAAATATTAATTTGTGAACATAAAATAAAAGAAAATTTGTTGGATTGGGTGGAATATCGATTTTAATTCACTCATTATCATAGAAAAATATATTTTCTATGATCACTCGTGATTTAAAATCGATATTCCACCCAATCCAGCAAATATTCTCTATTGAATTATGATTATTATTTATAACAGGAACGTCAGGCTGATTTACACACCGGTAATCATAATATCTGACATGCCAAGACCTTCAATAGCATAACGTACTAACTGAGCCAATTGATATGTTAACGCGTGGCGTATACTTTATTATTATTCCGACACTGGGGATACCAATGTCGTATTCTTCGATTTCGTTTCCCATAATCACTGCTGATTTAGACGACTACTGATTTGTACGACGAAAACTTCAACATGGAGTCCGACTGACCCAACATTATTCTCACTCACATGAAAATTAACTAAAGAGAGATAACTTTACTGCATGGTGTTTTATTTTACCTACTATACTACGTAATGTGTTCTTCACAACCTTAAAACCCTATTAACGCTATATATCATATAATACACGTGCAGGCTGCATATGACGGCGAGTGTGATGGCAACGCTGATGACGAGCACCGACACCAGATAGTAGCTAAACAGCGACATCGGATTCGAGTTTTTCGGAAGGTTGTCTCCCACGAGCGTCAGGAAGACCGCAATGGACAGCAGCTCCGCCAGACAAAAGGAGATGCGCTCCCCGCACTCGGTAGGGATCAGATAGACCAGGATATTCAACGCGGACATAATTATCAATGGAAGTATCAGAGCGAGCACTGAACCGGATAGCCTAGGTAAAAAGCAGTGTACCAATCACTGTGCTTACCAGGCTGTCCCCACAGTTTTATCTGAAATCATGGCCTTTAACTTGTATCTGTTTAAATACTATTCAGGTAGCAAACAAATCGATATGAAGATAACGTGCTTTTATTACGCACTTGTATACCAAACAAAATCTACCGGAGAATCGTGTAATTTTAACAGTAGGTATATAGAGAACAGTTAAGTTGGTATAATGCGTCGTCGAAAACAGCTAAAGCAATATTCTCCTGAAAAGTGTAATGTTTGCTTTAGAAAGTTAATGAATTGTATAAAGAAAGAAAATCAAAACTCAATTCAATTTGCATAGATATACATGTACATTTAAGTTAAGAAAACGCTGAACCACGCTGAGAAATATGAAAGGTATTCATGTAGATGTACTACAGTTTAGCCACAACAAAATGTTGATGTTTAAAATTATGTGTACCTAAGAAAGTTTCCCCGATTGTATTGCTGTCTCCTTTTGTGTTATTAATTTAAATATGAGCCACGCTCTGTGAAAAGGGGGTTTAGTGCATGTGCGTAAAGTGTCGTCCCAGATAAGCCTGTGCAATCCGCACAGGCTGATCAGCGACGACACTTTCCGCCTTAACTAGATTCTTTCTAAAAAGAGACTTTAATTAAACGAAAAATATCATAACAGCGGAAAGTGCTGCCCCTGACAAGCCTGTGCGGACTGCACAGGCTGATCTGGGACGACTGTTTAAGCACATTCATTAAACCTCCAAGAGCACGGCCCATATGTTTTGCATTACTTTTTCAAAAACTTACATTGTTATAAATGATTATCAAAAAGCATATCGTGTCTGTTATTAAAAGAAGAAATAAAAACAGGAAAAATACTTTATCCAAGGCAACGCTCACATCTGCCCATGTGATTTCCAAGACTGAGCTATCACTGTCGTCCATTTCTTTCTTCTGAAGGGGTTTGTCCTCGGGACGATCTGAAGGCAGAGTACCGTAACTATGTGTAGGTCGGTACAGTATTACACCACGATGTGTGTGGCTCGAATACGGCATTGAATGCATACCGGGGGAAGATCTATCGGAAGCGTTTTCTGGTCGAGCAAACTTGATTTCGTCACTGCGATTAGTCCTGTCAGCACTCTCTGACCCTGGCCGCCGTACACAGTAGCACCCTAAACACATAGCGATGGCCCTCCACGCGCCTCCCGGCTGTTGCTTTTCACTTCTGTGGTACACGTGCAGGCTGCATATGACGGCGAGTGTGATGGCAACGCTGATGACGAGCACCGACACCAGATAGTAGCTAAACAGCGACATCGGATTCGAGTTTTTCGGAAGGTTGTCTCCCACGAGCGTCAGGAAGACCGCAATGGACAGCAGCACCGTCAGACAAAAGGAGATGCGCTCCCCGCACTCGGTAGGGATCAGGAAGACCAGGATATTCAACGCGGACATAATTATCAATGGAAGTATCACATTCACTATCGCAAATCGGGGCTTCCTCTCTAACACGACATTGAACCTAACCATGAAGCTGTAAGCCTCTGACGTAACACTTGTGTCCATGAGATCCCAGGCGCCATTAGGTGAGTAGTAAGTCAATTGCACTTTGCGATTTAATGGATATAGACTCATCTTATCGATACCGTAGTTTGCCGGCATGAAGTCAAGGCTGCATGTTTGCGTATCCCAGGGATAGAAAGTGACGTCGACGTTGCACGATGATGTAAACACGTTGGCTATATAATACACGCAAACCCCTGACGCATTGACTCTCACTGTATGCCAGTCTTCAGACAAACGTTCATTTTTATTTACATTGTTCGTCAGCATCATTTGTGGAACCCAAATCTTGCTGACGTCAATATAGAGATTATCAATACCGCCGTAGTCCTTAGGGTCCCAAACCAGTCGCTCATCATTCCATGCGAGGTACAAAAGCGCTGTAAATGATATTTTCTCTTCGACTTCGTTAAAATCTTGAATAGAGATGAGATCCAACCATGTGGACACTACGACAAGATTCGACTCATTCAACACAGGCCTGAACATTTTGCTGTAACCCACCATTAAGTCACTGAATAAACGCTCAGCGTCCGTAACCGTCTTAGCGGGCACCCCGTTGAATGACGTCATTAACACGGTAAGAGTAGACGCCAAAGCAACCCAGATTGGCATCATCGTTTGTCTGCAAACAGCCATACATAAGTTATGTATACCAGAGATCTACTTCTCTATCTATTCTTTACATGTGTATAAAGCTGTATACTAGAAGTGACTACCCGCCATGAAAACGTCAGCGATTCAAACAAAACTTCAACGCCATGAATACATGAAATGCATAAGCATTCAAAACATGAAAAAACTCTGTCATTTTAAAATAAGATACCCAAAATCAGCGCCGTTTATTTTCAAAATCATCTACACACTCGTACAGCGACAGATCACGTTAAATGTTAAACGTAGTGACCACGTTACAAATAATACACGGACGCAATATCAATGAAAATAACCATCAAGTATAATATGAACCATTTGACAAAGCAAAGTTTAACATATATGACATGCTCAATCTGATACAGGACAATTAAGGTAGCTTCCGTTCATTGATCAACATCGAGCAAATGATAATAACAAGAATAAAATAGTATAACTGGTTACCTTGAGAATAAACAAGATGTATTCCTTTTATGTTTTCGTGTGTTATTGTTGAGAAAGTTCAGTCATTTTTGTCACCGTCTTCCCACAAGTGTCACGGTTGAATAATTGCCCTTGCAATGAATCTTGCTTTCGAGCTTAATTTAGGCATTTATCCCTATTGAAGCCATTGTCGGGTATGTACCCTCGCTGGTATTTTGCAATAGGCTCCTTTGAGGTGCTAACGAATGACATGGTAAGTACCTAAGGTGAAGATTATATTTACATATAAAGTAGGGCTGTAGATGAAAAGCAAAATTGGTATTGTAATAGGTGGTCATTGAAGTATTCCAATATTTGATCGTCTGGTAGTCAATATAATTGACCAGTCGCCAAATTATCGATCGCTCCGCCCACATAGTCACGTGGTCTAGTGATTAGAAAACTCCGACAAGCAGATCGCAATTATAGCGGATTACGTGCGGGAAATTCTATATTTGTAATGATGTATTATGCTCTTTTCTATAATATAAATTATTAAAGCCGCACACTAAACTAAACTGCTTTGTAAAACGTTAATACAACCATAAAAACTTTAGAGAGAAATGGCGTAATCAAATTAAATGAGTTAACGGCAGACTGACTATCAGAAACGTTTCTTATACATATTATATAGGGAGTTGATGAAAAATCCGTTGTAAAAATGAGCATTTATTTCATATTGATTTTTAACTTGTATTCAACCGTCTGACAGTGAACCCGGTGGCTATTCATATATAATTTTGAAAATATTTTTATTAAATGCAAATGACATATCCATATCATGATGGTTTTTTTGTTTATTAAAATTTTTTAGATCTTTGTTTTATTTTGTTATTTTTAAAAAGACACCGATTTTTTTTATTCAGATATAAATTAAATTTTGATTGTAACCATAATTTAATACAGGCCTAATTTCGTGGTTTCATTAACATATAGTCTAATATGCATTTTATTTCATTTATGTTTAATGCGAACCTGTTACATTTCACTATCAAAAAATGAAGTGTTGGTATTACGGTGCTGTTCACGAACATTCGAATTGAATACATTTAGCATATTATGCATTTGCTTATTTATAACAAGATGGCCCTTATATGTTAATTGCAATTTTCACATTTCTCCCCGTATCAATATATGTTGTATTAGAAATGTTGTTGTTGTATTATAAGCCGTACATTTTACACTTGAAGTCGCTTTAAGCTGGCTAAGCGCGTTGAAATCACCTTTTTGTTGTTTTTACTTTAGTTCAAACAATATTTAAGTAAACAATTTAAAATGATTTCCCTTGTTTATGCTCCACAGAAAATAAATATATAATTGGAAATCATTTAAGTAATTAAATAGTTTTCTTTTCTTGTGTACAGTACCTAACAATGCCTTAATGTTCCTTCATTCCGAGATCCACGCAACATACTGTTATTTATTAATCATCGACAATTACGCTGAGATTAATAAGCACGTGTGGCAATTATTATGTTGCCCAAACTGCTTAATAATATTGTGCATCAAACGGTATAACACGTTTTATAGAACACACACCTGGTGTGGTTAAACTATTTATTGTGTTTGTTTTCTCATTACTCGTTCGTATGTTCAAGAAATAAAGATAAAATAATAACCTTTTATAAAGTATGTATAGCACCTACAATTTTGAATAATGATCGAACAGTAATGATCATGCATTTGATATAAAATCTGTGTAAACTCTTAAAAATTACGTCCATTCCATATGTACAACACGCTTTGTTTGTCGGACAAAATGGCGGCCGGATAAGCGTTGCTGAGGGGTGTGTGAAAAATCGATATCTGATTGGCTGATCGACAAAATGTGGGCGGAGTTGGCGACTGGTCAATTATTAAAGCAAGATCTGAAATTTTAACGCTGTTTTGTATAAAAACTCCTCGATAAATATTATGAGAAAACGCGCAACAATACCCACTCATATACAGCATTAAATATACTCAAGGACATATTTACTTTAATCGTAGTCCAGTTTTTTCCAACTACAAAGGCTTAATTTTTGTTATTTCAAGCGTTGATGATGAACAGGCTTAACGTTATTTGAGGTTATAAATGATTTGGGACGTGTGTTAATTTTTCATGTGTCGTTGAACTATTTGTAATCACTTCTTTTGAAAAAAAAGTCGCAAATTGATTGTGGTTTCACACTTATTGATGAAGGACAATATTGGACTGTATTGATATTAAACTTTTACCATAGTTAAGTTTAGGCGAAACGGAATGGAAACATGCAAATCTCCTATACGACGCGCTATACATCGACCGCGTCAAATATACTCATGACCGTCCACCCCTCGGTCCAGAACCGGATCTGTCCCCCTACGTTGCGGACGCGAAAACGGAGGGCAGCGTCTGAATAACAGCGGAAACTAACATGAACATGTACTACCGACTTGCAGTTAGGGAGACGACCGAAAGCAGCTAACTGTTAAATCCTGAAAAGTACATGGTCTTGACACCAAACTCGAGGACAGGAATTTACTTATTAATTCATATAACTTTTATCCTTATTGACAATTTTGACAAACGCAACCGAAAAGCAAAGCGACATAGCGACGGTATAATATTTGACCAGAAAACAGTTTCTCAGGGTAAAATTGGAGTTCTTAAAGCAGATGACAAAGTTCATTTGGTATAAACTACTTAAAACTTGTTTTACGGATTTGAAAACGCTGTGTATGTTTGTTGTGAACAGTTATGTGAATACCATACTACCTCACTTAGATTTCATTGACATTATCGAACAATGTACAAAGTATACCGCACTTGGTAATGTATTTTTATAGAAGATTTTTTTCTCGCGGATAGCTTAAATGTCGGGTAGATAATTTAAACCTCAACCGCTATATTAAAGTACCTGACGCCGAATAACCTATTTAATATATTATACCGCAACGAGTATCGGTGGAAAGGCAAACGTTTGGCAACACAATTCATACCCTTTGTAAAGAAAATAATGTTTTTCGGTGTGGCTGTTTAACCAGCTTTTTATCTTGAATGGCCTTCAAATAACGCCAGCAGACCCTCGTGAATTCATTTGAATATTTCAATGCTGCATTCAAGAGAATTCGCATAGAACTTTGGCCACATCACCGCTTCTGTGTATAACGTAAAGGCTGTAACACTGTTCAGCATAAGGATTTCCAGACGAATCGTTGTATGTTCTTACATGTACGACACAAATTTTGACCCAGTTATAATAACGCGTTAAAATCCATCCCGAAGAATTAAAGGGCCATGACCCTCTTGTTTATTTGTGAAGCATGTGATTAAGCCCAGGTCAACCGTCGCAGGGCCCCGATTTTATGTTACCTTAACATACCTATACTGAGGGGAGTAAAATCTGTCAGACTCATATGATACGAGTCCTCAATCTTGGACAAGGTATAAGCACTTCAGAGCATAGCTTTCAGTCCAAAATTAACGCGTTTAATCTAAAACAATGCGAACAATTTTAACGGTTATAAAACAGCATAGAGCCTTTCTATAGTCCATCAAACTATCATGTAATTGGAAAACACCGAAGTGGCGCATTGAAACGCCTTACATCCATGGTCGTTCCAATGTATTGTAGCAATACTATCAAAAAAGCACAAATAAACCTGAAAATGTTTATGAGAATATTGCTGGCACTATGGCCTAGAATATAAAGTTTTGTAGTATTGGATGGTCGCGCGAACATGGCCATCATTATTGTTACGAGATTCGTACTGATGCCCGGAATTTTGTGAAAAAGAAAATTTGTTAAGGAGGCATACTTTCGAATCAAAGATGTTCTCTAACAGGCGACGACACCACTATTGGACGCCGTCGTAGCCATAGTAACACATGTTGCGTTTAAGTCTTCTTGTGTATCACTGTGCCCGAATTCCCGTGCATGCAATGAAATAACTGCAGAAACTTTTTTCGTAGTCATAGCCGTTGGGGGAACAAGGAGATGTGACAACAGCGTTCACTTGACCTTCGTTCGTATGTGCGTCTGTTTCATCGGTGATGTTTACATATCCAGGCTTAATCAATCGTTGACGTGCTCACGTAGTCGCACCTTGGGTTATATGCCGGTCGCCTCTAGAAGAACTCGCTGCCCTGCCGCTATCCTCGGGCAGCTCTACCGGCCGACAGCTCGCGAGCTCTGGCTCAGCTCTCCATTCTTCAACCAATACGTCTCACCTCCTCAAGTACACCTAGTACTTGTCTTTTGCCATCACTGCAGCCCTCAATTACTCTTCAATAGAGCTGAGAATTTTCTTCGGGCTGTCTTCAAACCTCGATGGGAAATCCGTCAGAGTTTCCTGCTCGATGCGTTTAACAAACATTCACTCGTATCTTCTCGCTGTGTCTATAACGGACCCGACCCGAAATAAAGAGTGTTTTCAATGGCAATCGTTATTAACAAGTTCAATATTTTGTTTATGCATAATCCTTGTTCAATATTAGCATAATAATGTAACTTACTTTGCGAATTTATCAAAATAGACCATGACTGGACGTATTGATCTCGAAGTCGTTTTTTGAGTTTTGGATAATGGTTGCTTCTGTTAACGTCTTCATGCAATATTAACTTAAGCATATATTGTCAATACGGTCTTTAATAGCTTTTCAACAGTAAAGTTTTATATGACTGTTAGAAAGAACATTATATGTATTATTTATGATATTATTTTCTTACATTACTCGTATAATTGACTTTGGTGAGTTCATAATTTTGCACTATAATTAAAGTGTCCTCTCTTTACAGGTTACAAATAATGGAAGACGTCATAGTTCACCTAGTACGGCAACATTTGTGGTCTCTTGGTGGACAACTGATGTATATTTACAAAATTTTAGACGTACTTTGTCAACCTTATTGTTTATTTTAGACGTCCACAAATTCCTCTTACTTAAAAATATCAGTGTTTAGAGGAAATATTAAGAATTTATATTCCACTTGTGCATTATTTTATGTTTAAAGTAATAAGAATGTTTGAGCAACACAGTACTTAATTTCGCTATTGAATTCAATGCTGAATCTAATATGCAATGCTGCATCGAAATTTGGTTGTACTAATTATGAATGTTGGATCATGATTAATATTTATAACTGGAACGTCAGTCTGATTTACACACCGGTAATCATAATGTCTGACATGCCAAGGTGTTCAATAGCCTAACGTACAAAATATTTCATATGATATGTAAAAGCGTGGCGTTAACTTTATTATTATCCGACTATGAGGATACCAATTCCATCAACTTCGATTTCGTTTCCCATAATCACTGCTGATTTGTACGACAAAAACTTCAACATCGAGTCCGACTGGCCCAACATTATTCTCACTTAAATAAAAATTACTTTAATAATATTTTATTGCATTTTCTTTCGTACATGCATTCATACAAATATACATATAGTGCATAGTGCATAGAGTAGATATACTACAAATTGATGTTATCGAATGTATTGAAAAAAGCAAAAGGGCTGGGTAACAAGTTTTAACAACATTAGATGACGACCCTTCCAAGTATTTCCGATTCGGTAAATAGGGACATTCAAAGCGCACATCGTGAGTGTAATATAAACAATTTAGTAAGTAAATAAATAGACTTAATCTGACGACAAAAACATTTGAGAAAATGTATTAACAAAAAGTAAGTGTCATTCACTGTTTTACACTCCAAATAGTTATATATATATACACACAAAAAGTGAAAAAAAATGTTTTTTTATTAATTGCTCCACAACAAAGAATACAAAATTACAATAAATTGCCCCACACAACCCATTTCCACAAACTACAAAATAGCACATAATCTACAGCGAAAATGATTGAACTCTGTTTAATAAAATGGAACAAGCGAAAAACATTGCAAATGTGTTTACAGTCAAATATTTATATGAACCTGTTCGAAGTCTTAATATATCGTTGAACTTCCAAAAATAACACATTGATTTGAGTATCAGTTAGTTCTGGATACCGTATAATAGTTTGTTTGCATTAAGAGTGTGAACGGACGAGTGTTGGTAAATAGCACGATACGTTGCTCGGAGAAAAGAGGACATTTGAAGAAGAAATGATCTACGTCTTCGACAGGACTATTACAAGCGCATTATGGATTGTCACGTAGGTGGTTTAAGTGTAAATCGGAATTTAAGTCGCTACAGTGGTTTCTTAGCCATGCATGTAAAATATTTTGGTTTCGTTCGCCAACTAGGAAAAACGAAGGAACTATAGGAGGATTGTACTTCCGCTTTACTGCTCTTTTAAAACAAGAAAGCGTTGGTAAGACCTTGTATCGTTGTCAAGTTCGTTCCATAACTTTAGAGACGAAGGAATAGTTGAATTTCAGTAAATCGCAAGTCTGCGTGCAATTATTGCATAGTCGCCACGATTACGTAACAAGTAAGGAATGCTATCTGTTGTGGCTGGGGAAATATCGTTTAAATATTGTGGTAAGGCACCTTTATTGTGTTTATATACGAAAGCAAGTTTTTGAATTTTCCGTCTGTCATCGAGAGAAACCCAACTTCCATTTAGAAGTAGAGTAATTTAAGTTGATCTTGTTAATCCTGTTACAATACGAGCTGCATCCAATTGAATTTTGTCTAACAGTTCTTGTTCGTATTTTGCGCAGTTGTCCCAAACAACGTAAGCATACTCTAACAAAGGTCTTAGATATGAAACGTATATCTGATTTAGTGTTTCCCGCTTGAGTTTGTATTTTAGCATTCTCATAGATCCAAGTATTTGGGAAGCTGATTTTGTAATATTGTCAATATTTTTGTGCCATGAACCGTCTTCACATAGCGTAATACTGAGATGTTTATGTTCTTTTACATAGGATAAATGGGATACATAAATATTAACTAATAAGCGATAACTGTTCATTGAAAGGTCTTTTATTTAACCAACTATGCTAAGTAATGCGTTTGTCACAAGCTTAAATTACTTTTTACGATATATATTATAACTTATAAGTGAATCTTAAACCCTTTTAGAATGTGTATATATTTTATTAATGCAATAATAATTTTGAATTTTTTGCGATTATAACATTTTACAAATTAAACACCATTATTAATAAAAAAATACGTATAACTCAATTCGTGTTATACTTTTAATAGTTTGTTTAATATACATTGTATTTACAAGGGAAAAAACAGCAAACGGATTTATGGTTCAGGACATGTTTAAAAGTTTTATTTAAACACATTTTATGGAGAAAAAAATAATCAAAGATACAAAATCTACCTAATACATATAGTTTTATTTCTGAAATCAAATAATTTCAGTTTCTCACAAAATTACACATGTAAAATTAATACATATTTAAAATGAGGCTGCGTTATGAGTGGACCCGGAGTGTGTCCCAGCACTCTACCTAATTTACTTACTAGACTGACACAAGTTGGGAAGCATTTTCCATGATAGGTTAGAGACGATTAACCTGGTAGCCGAGGTAACAAGCGCGTGTACCAACAACTGTGCTAACCAGGCTGTTCCAACTTCTTTTATACGAAATCCTGGGCATAACTTTTATTTGTTAAAATACTATTCAGGTAGCAAACAAATTGACATGAAGATAAAGTGCTTTTATTACGCAATTGTATACCAAAACAGTTAAGTTGGTATAATTCGTCGTCGAAAACAGCTAAAGCAACATTCTTCTGAAAAGTATAATGTTTGCGTAAGAAAGTTCATGAATTGCATAAAGAAAGAAAATCAATACTCTTTTCAAATGGATAGATATACATTTAAGTTTAGAATACGTTGAACCACGCCGAAAAAGGTATTCATGTAGATGTACTACAATTTAGCCACAACACTTGTTAATGTGTTTATTGATGTGTACCTAGTGAGTGTCCCCGATTGTATTGCTATCCTCGTGTCATGTAGTTATATATGAGCCACGCTCTGTGAAAAGGGGTTTAATGCATGAGCGTCTGTGTCGTCCCAGATTAGCCTATGTAGTTCGCACAGGCTAATCAGAGACGACACTTTCCGCCTAAACTAAATTTTTTTCAAAGAAGATACTTTCTTTAAACGAAAAATATCATACAAGCGGAATGTGTCGTCCCTCATAAGCCTTTGCAGACTGCACAGGTTAATCTGTGGCGACACTTTACGCACATGCATTAAACCTCCTTTTCACAGAGCACATGTTTTGCATAACTCGTTCATAGACTTACATTGTGATAAATGATCATCAAAAAGCATAGCGTGTCTGTTATTAGAAGAAGAATGAAAAACAGGAAAAATACTTTATCCAAGGCAACGCTCACATCTGTCCATGTGATTTCCAAGACTGAGCTATCACTGTCGTCCGTTTCTTTCTTCTGAAGGGGTTTGTCTTCGGGACGAGCTGAAGGCAGAGTACCGTAACTATGTGTAGGTCGGTACAGTATTACACCACGATGAATGTGGCTCGAATTCGGCATTGAATGCATGCCGGAGGAAGATCTATCGGAAGCGTTTTCTGGCCGAGCAAACTTGATTTCGTCACTGCGATTAGTCCTATCCGCACTCTCTGACCCTGTCCGCCGTACACAGTAGCACCCTAAACACATAGCGATGGCCCTCCACGCGCCTCCCGGCTGTTGCTTTTCACTTCTGTGGTACACGTGCAGGCTGCATATGACGGCGAGCGTGATGGCGACACTGATGACGAGCACCGACACCAGATAGTAGCTGAACAGCGACATCGGATTCGAGTTTTTCGGAAGGTTGTCTCCCACGAGCGTCAGGAAAACCGCAATGGACAGCAGCACCGTCAGGCAAAAGGAGATGCGCTCCCCGCACTCCGTAGGGATCAGGAAGACCAGGATATTCAACGCGGACATAATTATCAATGGAAGTATCACATTCACTATCGCAAATCGAGGCTTCCTCTCTAACACGACATTGAAATTAACCATGAAGCTGTTAGCCTCTGATGTAACGCTTGTGTCCATGAGATCCCAGGCGCCATTAGGCGAGTAGTAGGTCAACTCAACTTTGTGATATAGTGGATATAGAATCATCTTATCGACACCGTAGTTTGCCGTCATGAAGTCAAGGCTGCATGTTTGCGTATCCCAGGGATAGAAAGTGACGTCGACGTCGCACGATGATGTAAACACGTTGCCTATATAATACACGCAAACCCCAGACGCATTGACTTTCACTGTATGCCAGTCCTCAGACAAACGTTCATTTTTATTAACATTGTTCGTAAGCATCATTTGGAACCCAAATCTTGCTGACGTCAATATAGAGATTATCAATACCGCCGTAGTCCTTAGGATCCCAAACCAGTCGCTCATCATTCCATGCGAGGTACAATAGCGCTGTAAATGATATTTTCTCTTCGACTTCGTTAAAATCTTGAATAGAGACGAGATCCAACCATGTGGACACTACGACCTGTATCGACTCATTCAACACAGGCCTGAACATTTTGCTGTAACCCACCATTAAGTCACTGAATAAACGCTCAGCGTCCGTAACCGTCTTAGCGGGCACCCCGTTGAATGACGTCATTAACACGGTAAGAGTAGCCGCCAAAGCAACCCAGATTGGCGTCATCGTTGGTCTGCAAAAAGCCGTTGATAAGGTATGTATACTTTACATGTGTATATTGATACGTCTTTGATAAAAAGCCGTGGATAAGTTTGTATACCAGAGACATAGATCTACTTCTCTATCTATACATACGTTACATGTGTATAAAGCTGTATACTAGACGTGATTTCCCGCCATAAAAACGTCAGAGATTCAAACACCAATTCAACGCCATGAGTACATGAAATGCATAAGCACTCACAAATAAAGAGAAAAAATCTGCCATTTTAAAATAAGTAACCTAATATCAGCGCCGTTTATTTTCAAAATCATCTACACACTCGTACAGCGCCATTTCACGTAAAATGTTAAACATAGTGACCACGTTACAAATAATACACGGACGCAATATCGATGAAAATAGCCATCAAGTAGAATCTGTGCCATTTGACAACGCGAAGTTTAACATAAATGACATGTTCAATATGATACAGAACAATTAAGGTAGCTTCCGTTCATTGATCAACATCGAGCAAATGATAATAACAACAATAAAATAGTATAACTGGTTACCTTGAGGATAAACAAGGTGTATACCTTTTATGTTTTCGTGTGTTGTTGTACAGAAAGATCAGTCTTTTTTGTCACCGTCTTCCCACAAGTGACACGGTTGAATAATTGCCCTTGCCATGAATGTTTGCGTTCGAGCTTAATTTAGACAATTATCCCTATAGAAGCCATTGTCGGGTATGTACCCTGCTAGTATTTTGCAATAGTCTCCTTGGAGGTGCTAATGAATGACATGGTAATTACCGAAGGTGAAGATTATATTTACATATAAAGTAGGGATGTAGATGAAAAGCAAAATTGGTATTAAAACTCCTCAATAAATATTATGAGAAAACGCGCAACCATATTGACTTATATACATCATTAAATGTATTCAAGGACATATTTACTTTAATCGTGGTCCAGTTTTGTTTCCAACTACAAAGGCTTTATATTTGTTATTTCAAGCGTTGATGTTTAACAGGCTTAACGTTATTTAAGGTTATAAATCATTTGGGACGATTTGTTAATTTTTCATGTGTTTATGAACTATTTGTAATCATTTTTTTTGAACAAAAATGTCGCAAATTGATTGTGATTTCAAACTTATTGATGAAGGACAATATTGAACTGTATTGAAACTAAACTTTTACCATAGTTAAATTTAGGCGAAACGGAATGGAAACATGCAAATCTCCCATTCGACGCGCTATACATCGACCGCGTCAAATATACTCATGGCCGTCCACCCTTCGGTCCAGAACCGGATCTGTCCCCCTACGTTGCGTTCGCGAAAACGGAGGGCAGCGTCTGAATAACAGCGGACGCTTACGTGAACATGTACTACCGACTGGCAGTTAGGGAGACGGCCGAAAGCAGCTAACTGCTAAATCCTGAAAAGTACATGGTCTTGACACCAACTCGAGGACAGTGATTTTCTTATTAATTCATATAACTTTTATCCTTATTGACAATGTTGACAAACGCAACCGAAAAGCCAAGAGACATAGCGGTGGTATAATATTTGACCAGAAAACAGTTTCTCAGGGTAAAATTGGAGTTCTTAAAGCAGATGACAAAGTTCATTTGGTATAAACTACTTAAAATATTTTTTGACGGTTTTGAAAACGCTGTGTATGTTTGTTGTGAGCAGTAATGTGAATACCAAACTACCTCACTTGACATTATCGAACAATGTACAAAGTATACCCTATTTGGTGATGTTTTTTATAGGAGATTTTTATCTCGCGGATAGCTTTAATGTCGGGTAGATAATTTAAACCTCAACCGCTATATTAAAGTGCCTGACGCCGAATAACCTATTTAATGTATTATACCGCAACGAGTATCGGCGGCAAGGCAAACATTTGGCAACACAATTCGTACCCTTTGTAAAGAAAATAGTGTTTTTCGGTGTGGCTGTTTAACCCAGCTTTTCATCTTAAATGGCCTTTACCTAACGCCAGCAGACCCTAATGAATTCATTCGAATATTTTCATTGCAGCATTCTAATGAATTCGCCAAGAACTTTGGCCACATCACCGCTTCTGTGTACAACGTAAAGGCTGTAACACTGGTCAGCGTAAGGATTTCCACACTAATCTTTGCATGTTCTTACGACACAAATTTTGGCCCAGTTATAATAACGCGTTAAAATACATCCCGAAGAATTTAAGGGCCATGACCCTCTTGTTGATTTGTGAAGCATGTGTTTAAGCCATATTTT
This sequence comes from Dreissena polymorpha, assembly GCF_020536995.1. Taxonomy (NCBI): domain Eukaryota; kingdom Metazoa; phylum Mollusca; class Bivalvia; order Myida; family Dreissenidae; genus Dreissena; species Dreissena polymorpha. The sequence goes on from NC_068357.1 coordinate 69,582,580, forward strand.
AATGTTCAGCATTATCAGATTTTGACAAGCACCCGTGTCCCAGGTCAACCGTCGCAGGTCCGCGATTTTATGTAATCTTAACTATCCTATACTAAGGGGAGTAAACCCTGTCATACTCATATGATACGAGTCTTCAATCTTGGACAAGGTATAAGCACTTCAGAGCAAAGCTTTCAGCCCAAAATTAACGCGTTTAATCTAAAACAATGCGAACAATTTTAACGGGTATAAAACAGCATAGAGTCTTTATATAGTCGAACAAACTATCATGTAGTTGGAAAACACCGAAGTGGCGCATTGAAACGCCTTACACCCATGGTCGTTCCAATGTATTGTAGCAATACTATCCAAAAAAGCACAAATAAACCTGAAGATGTTAATGAGAATATCGCTGGCACTATGGCCTAGAATATAACTTTTTTGTAGTATTGAATGGTCGCGCGAACATGGCCATCATAATTGTTACGAGTTTCGTACAGATGCCCGGAATTTAGTGAAAAATAAAGTATTTTTTAGGAAGTATAATTTCGCTTCAAAGATGTTCTCTAACAGGCGACGACACCACTATTGGACGCCGTCGAAGCCATAGTAACACATGTTGCGTTTAAGTCTTCTTGTGTATCACTGTGCCCGAATTCCCGTGCATGCAATAAAGTAACTGCAGAAACGTTTTTGGTAGTCGTACCCGTTGAGGGAATAATAAGATCAAACAACAAAGGTGTTGACGGTGTACATGTGAAAACAGCGTTCACTTGACCTTCGTTCTTGTGTGCGTCAGTATCATCGGTGTTGTTTACATATCCAGTCTTAATAAATCGTTGACGCGCTCACGTAGTCGCACCTTAGATTCAATGCCTGTCGCCTTTAGGAGAACTCGCTGCGCTGCAGCTTTCCTCGGGCAGCTCTACCGGGCGACAGTTCGCGAGCTCTGGCTCAGCTCTCAATTCTTCGCCCAATACGTCTCACCTCCTCAGGAACACCTAGTACTTGTCTTTCTGCCATCACTGCAGCCCTCAATTACTCTTCAATAGAGCGGAGTATTTTCTTCTGGATGTTTTCAGACTTCGAAAGTAAATCCGTCATTGTTCCTTGCTCGATGCGTTCAACTAACATTTACTCTTATCTGATCGCTGTCTATAGCGGACCCGAAATAAAGAGGATCAGAAACACCCGCAAATTTGGACATAACGTTTACATGTTCATCCTTTAAAGAGGTATTTTCACAATTTTTGGCAAGTATTGAAGTTTGTCATTGAATGCTTTATATTGATAAATGTAAAAATTTGATCTAAAAAGCTCCAGTAAAACAAAGAATAAAATTAAAGAAAAAAGTAACCATCAACTGGGCTGGAACCACTTACCCCTGGAGTAAAAGTCTATCGCTTAGACCACTCGTCCATCCGTGCTCATACAATCAGTGATTTATTTGAAACTTTATAAAACTAATCCTCGTATTTTCACAAAATATAACGACAGCAACAGACCTCTCCAAATTATTCAATCGTTTCGCGTTTCAACGCTTTATAATTTTAAATGATCGTCACAAGATGCATATCATGGATATGTTAGAGCATGGTAAATGTTCAGTATTATTGTTTCCTCACAAATATCATAACTACAACGAAAATTTGCGAATCTGAAACTTTTTTTATTTTGTCAATTTACCAAAACGGGAAAAGGCCCCTTTAAGGCAGAGGATGCTGTAAACGATTGTTAAGGTGTCCATTTCAATGTGCGTGGCGGGAGGGATTTTGAGACATGGCCAGGTCAGAGAGAGACGGAAACTGTTCGGAGGAAGTGCTGGTCGTCTTTGAACCTGATGGCAGTGTAATGCATGCAGCTGTTGAGGAGGGCGACTCGGGCAAGATCTGTACCTCAGTATTAGAAAACTAGAAAAATCGTTTGGCATAATCGGCGAGTTATACGTATCTGTCTGGTTGTGCTGCAGTAGCAATGTCCAAGGAGGCACTCGCACAGTATGTCGTGCACTGCTCGTTGTGAACGAAGACACCGACATAGTTGATCTGGTAACTAGATTAAACGCTCGTGTGTGTTCCGAGTTACTGGCTGTGTAGGTAAATGTTCAGCTAGGACGCTGCTTAAGGCGCAATATGTTGTCCCGTACGAATAAAACTGTAGGTGTTTAGCTTAGCCATGCCGAATGCACTAACGAGCTACAACGTGGTTAACATCGACTAGCTCAGTTTTGTTCTTTGTCCGATTACTCCCACAGAGTGTACAGTTCGCAGCAGGAAGTCGGCAGGTGCGCTGTCCATGAGCTGTTGATTGAGGTCCTGGTGCAAACAATCGTGATGACGGTTAAGCCAACTGGTTAGATCATGTCATGGGCCGTATTATGGGGTAAAGCGTAATTGCTGGTTGTCGCTGCAGCATAATCCGTCCCGAAGACGAGCTCTGGGATGCTTCTGCATAGCGTTTTACCGAAAATACGGATTTGGCAAGGCGATTTTTCCGCCAGCCATGACGTTAGGGTGGGTCCCTTTGGGTTGTCAGGGTTATCATCTTGTTCGAGCCATACGCCATTAGCTTGGTCGTCTAAATGATCGTAGCAGAGTCTTACTCTATTCACGGATAAGCCATATCGTATCTCAGTCTCAACAACGCAAAACCGGAAAAGCCGCTTTCCATAGCCAGATCGAGTAGTGGTCCCGACCTGCTGATATCTAAAATTGCACAGGATGCAATTACACGGAACATTGTCATCAGGTATGTGATCGCGCCTGATGCGGGATCATTATCCATATTCCTTCGATACCGGAAAACTCGTCGATCCAGTGACTGAGGTTTGCCAAAAGAGCTCTCTGCAGCCATGCTGCCCACATGCGTGTACGGTACTTTGCTTAACAGCATCACCGCGCCATGAAACAATGGAGTGTAAAACATTCAAGCTAAACATCTCTGGACTCGCCATAACAAGGTCTACGTATCACAACCGAAGTAAGGGCTTTCATTTTGTATAGCGCAATACGCATTTCATTCCAGCGTCAACTTGTAACGCAAAGTCGAAAGACAAATGCCTTTGCATGATCAAATAGGGATCGTCAGACGCTCTTTCTATCATCGAGCATGTCCCCAACTGAACGCGTCTCTTGAAGGCGCACCACAGATCAGCGACCTGATACTGGTGGAAGTTCACCTTAGCGTCATATACTTGTATCCCCTCATTATTCCTGGCGTTTTCTCGTGGTATTTACGCGCGCCCTCGGATTCCTTTTCAGGGACTTTAAGACCAGCCAGTTGGGCGCGAGTTTGTACCAGCCTGGCCTCCAAGATTTTCAAGGGTCTTGTCCTCCTACTAAAAAGGCTTCATACGGATTGGAGCTCGCAGAAATCTTTTTACCGGACCGTTTCCTCGCGGTTTGCTGGCTACTTATTTGTGAAAGAGCGCAAACCTCAGTATAATCCCAGTGCCGTATGCCGCATACTGGTCAGATTGGATAGACAAAGGAGCTGTCCACGTGGGAAAACATCATTTCATAGTTAGCTCGCACACTTGTTGTCGTTCTGAGTTGCAACATGTAGGTCCCTACACACTTTGGAACTTTCGTACGCAACCAGGTAATACCTGGCTCCCGTTCCATTATCGGGTAAGGTCCATTTTAAAGTCAATAGACATCAGGTAGTGCAAGCATATAAATGGCCTAATGGAGTCCTAATTGGTTATGTCGACTTCCTTTCAGACTGACATTTGTCGCAACGCAGCATATGCAGCTTGATTTCAAGTTTCGTCTCTTACCAGTAAAAGCTCTGACGCAGAAGGACCTTAACCTTCATGCTTCTTCAATCATTCCTATAGCTGGTTATGAACCTCGTCCTGCTCAGCCTCTAAAATTGTTGCTCTAAAAAACATTTCTTAACCCTGTACGTTCACTGAATTCCTGGTCCTGATGATTAAAAACGCCGTCTAAACGTTAATTAAAAACATACGGGTTGTGCTCTGTTAAAAGGGGGTTTAATGCATGTGCGTAACGTGCCGTTCCAGATAAGCCTGTGCAGTCCGCACAGGCTAATCGATAATGACACTTTCCACCGAAACTGGATTTTTGCTAAGAAGAGACTTTCTTTAATCGAAAACAAATCATAAAAGCGGAAAGTGTCATCACTGATTAGCCTGTGCGGACTGAACATGCTAATCTGGGACGACACGTCACGCACATGCATTAAACTCATTTCTCACAAAGCACGTCCAATATCAGTTTTAGTTTTGGCATCAGCAAATTCGGTCACAAACTAATCAAAAATACGTTAAAATCACCACACAATTGAAATACTTAACAAAACAAGTCGCATAAAAATAATTAAATGAATAAGTGAATACATTATTGGTTTATATCGTTAGTGTTATCAAGATGCAAAAAATTAAGGTAATTCTTTCGTTTTAATATAGCATTGCTAATACATCTAGGAATACTTCTTAAATCTGTAGTGTAATCACTTGCCATTATAGATTTGATCTTATTAACATTAAGCGATTTGTTAAATTAATACTTAATTATCAAATCTGTTGTACATTTATATAAAACGTGATATTCCGATTTCTACCAAGTTTCCAAGTCCTGTTTTCTGTTGCAATGTTATTGTATCTATCAGTTTCTAATGAGTTGCTCACTCCTTACTCTAAAACTTGTCAAAGCTTTTCAATAAATGACAATCGTTATTAACAAGTTAAATATTTTGTGTATGCATAATAATTTCTAAGTTTTAGCATAATTATGTTACTTACTTTTCGAATTTATCAAAATAGACCATGACTGGACGTATTGATCTCGAAGTCGTTGTTTGAGTTTTGGATAATGGTTTGTTCTGTTAACGTCTTCATGAAATATATAACGAAGCCTAAATTGTCAATACGGTCTTTGATAGCTTTTCACCAGTATAGTTTTATATGAGTATTAGCAAGTGCATTATATGTATTATTTATGATATTATTTTAGTTAATAAATCGTATCAGTGGCTTTGGTGAATTAATAATGTTTCACTATAATTTAAGAGTCCTTTCTTTTCAGTTTACAAATAATGGAAACGCCCTAGTTTGCCTAGGACGGCTGTGATGTCTCTTGGCGGAAAACTAATACATGTTTACAAAATTGTAGACGTACTTTGTAAACCTTTTTTTCAGACACCCACGCACTCCGCAAACTTAAAAATATCAGTGTTTAGAGGAAGTGTTAACAATTTATATTCCACTGGAGCATTTTTTATGTTTAAAGTATTATGAAAAATATGAGCAAACCAGTACTTATTTTTGCTATTCAATTCAATGCTAAATCTCATCATACTTAATATGCGATGCTGCATCGAAAGTGAGGTGTGCTAATTATGAATGTTGGATTATGATTATTATTTATAACAGGAACGTCAGGCTTATTTACACACCGGTAATCATAATATCTGACATGCCAAGGCCTTCAATAGCATAACGTACTAACTAAGCCAATTGATATTTAAACGCGTGGCGTATACTATTAGTTTCCGACACTAGTGATACCAATACCAATATCGTATTCTTCGATTTCGTTTCCCATAATCACTGCTGAGTTGGACGACTGCTGATTTGTAGACGAAAACTTCAACATCGAGTCCGACTGACCCAACATTATTCTCACTTACATGGACATTAACTTAAGAGAGATAACTTTACTGCAGGGTGTTTTATTTTACCTACTATACTACGTAATGTGTTCTTCACAACCTTAAAACCCTATTAACGCTATATACCTTATAAGTGGAACTTAAACCCTATTAGAATATGTGAATATTTTATTAATGCAATCATAATTTCGTATTTGTTTTTCGCAATTATGATATTGTTCACATTAGTTGTATACTATTATCAATAAAACATATTTATAAGTCAATATTTGCTAAATTATACTTTTAATATGTTGTTCATATAAATATGCATTGCATTTACAAGAAAAGCAACATCAGTACAATGATTTACCGTAAAGTTCATGTTAAAAAGGTTAAGATTAAAATATCATAGATAAAAAATCTATCTAATACATATAGTTTCTTAGTTTAATTTCTTAAATCAAATGATTTAAGTTGCTCACAAAATTACACGAGTATAATTAATAAATATTTAAAGCCACATAAATACTCAAAATCAACGAACTACAACGAATACAAATGCTCGTTTTGTTTTTAAATAAAAAAAAACAACCAACATTTTGTATCTCGTTAGATATATGTTACCAGACCACATCTAGCGTTAAAATTGTGTCTATTGCTATAGAGAACACTGATTTTTTATGTGTTAATTTTATTTTCCGAAATATCTTACGAAATAGTCGTTGGTTTTTAGTGTTAATGGGCTTTTAAATTGAGGTTGCGTTATGAGTGGACCCGGAGTGTGTCCAAGCACTCTACCTAATTTACTGACTAGACTGACACAAGTTGTGAAGCATTTTCAATTATAGGTTAGCGAGCACTGAACCGGATAGCCTAGGTAAAAAGCGCGTGTACCAATCATTACAAGGTTGTTCCCACAGTTTTATACGAAATCATGGCCTTTAACTTGTATCTGTTAAAATACTATTCAGGTAGCAAACAAATCGATATGAAGAAAAAGTTCTTTTATTACGCACTTGTATACCAAACAAAATCTGCCGGAGAGTCGTGTAATTTGAACAGTAGGTATATAGAGAACAGTTAAGTTGGTATAATGCGTCGTCGAAAACAGCTAAAGCAATATTCTCCTGAAAAGTGTAATGTTTGCTTTAGAAAATTAATGAATTGTATAAAGAAAGAAAATCAAAACTCAATTCAATTGCATAGATATACATTTAAGTTAAGAATACGCTGACCCACGCTGAAAAATATGAAAGGTATTCATGTCGATGTACTACAGTTTAGCCACAACAAAATGTTGATGTTTAAAATGAGGTGTACCTAAGAAAGTTTGCCCGATTGTATTGCTGTCTCCTTTTGCGTTATTAATTTAAATATGAGCAGCGCTCTGTGAAAAGGGGGTTTAATTCATGTGCGTAAAATGTGTTCCCAGATAAGCCTGTGCATTCCGCACAGGCTGATCAGCGACGACACTTTCCGCCTTAACAAGATTCTTTCTAAGAAAAGACTTTAGTTAAACGAAAAATATCATAACAACGGAAAGTGCTGCCCCTGACAAGGCTGTGCGGACCGCACAGGCTAATCTGGGACGACTGTTTACGCACATTCATTAAACCTCCATTTCACAGAGCACGGTCCATATGTTTTGCATTTCTTTTTCAAAAACGTACATTGTTATAAATAATCATCAAAAAGCATATCGTGTCTATTATTAAAAGAAGAAAAAAAAACTGGAAAAATACTTTATCCAAGGCAACGCTCACATCTACCCATGTGATTCCCAAGACTGAGCTATCATTGTCGTCCGTTTCTTGCTTGTGAAGGGGTTTGTCCTCGGTTCATGCTGAAGGCAGTGTCCCGAGACTATGCATGCCGGGGCAAGATCTATGGGAAGCGTTTTCCGGCCGAGCAAACTTGATTTCGTCACTGCGATAAGTCCTATCCGCACTCTCTGACCCTGTCCGCCGTACACAGTAGCACCCTAAACACATAGCGATGGCCCTCCACGCGCCCCCGGCTGCTGCTTTTCACTTCTGTGGTACACGTGCAGGCTACATATGACGGCGAGCGTGATGGCGACACTGATGACGAGCACCGACACCAAATAGTACCTAAAGAGCGACATCGGATTCGAGTTTTTCGGAAGGTTGTCTCCCACAAGCGTAAGGAAGGCCGCAATGGACAGCAGCACCGTCAGGCAAAAGGAGATGCGCTCCCCGCACTCGGTAGGGATCAGGAAGACCAGGATATTCAACGCGGACATAATTATCAATGGAAGTATCACATTCACTATCGCAAATCGGGGTTTCCTCTCTAACACGACATTGAACCTAACCACGAAGCTGTAAGCCTCTGATGTCACACTTGTGTCCATTAGATCCCAGGCGCCATTAGGTGAGAAGTATGTCAATTGCACTTTGTGGTTTAACGGACATAGACTCATTTTATCGAAACCGTATTTTGCCGGCATGAAGTCAAGGCTGCATGTTTGCGTATCCCAGCGATAGAAAGAAAAGCCCAGTAAAGTCAATAGACATAATAACTCAGTGAGTACAAGCCTATACATGAGCTATTGGAGTCCCAATTGGTTCTGTCGACTTCCTCTCAGACGGGCATTCGTCGCAGCGCAGCATATGAAGCCTGATTTAAAGTTTTGTCTCATGCATGCAAAAGTTCTGACATAGAAGGGACTTAGTCTTCTGGCTTCTTTAATCGGTCCAATATCTGGTATTCGCACATTTTACTGAATTCCTATTCCTTACATATTAATTAATACAAAATGACCCCTATTTTTTAAAAACGCGCTCTAAACGTTACATTAAAACATGTGGACCGTGCTCTGTGACAAGGGGGTTTAATGCCTGTGCGTTAAGTGTCTTTCCAGATTAGCCTGTGCAGTCCGCATAGGCTAATCAGGGACGACACTTTCCGCATACACTGGAGTTTTGCTAAGAAAAGACTTTCTTTTAACACAAAAATCATAAAAGCGGACTGCACAGGCTAATTTGGGACGACACTTTACGAGCATGTGTTAAACCCCTTTTTCACAGATCACGACCCATGTTAATGTCAGTTTTGGCAGAATCAGCAAATTCATTTATTTGGTCACATGCTGATCAGGTAAACGTAAATGTTACCACACAAATGAAATACTTAACAAAACATCGCATAAATAAGTAAATGACTACGCGAATAAATTATTGGTTAACACCGTTAGTGTTATCAAGATGCGACAAAGTAAGGTACAACTTTCGTTTTAATACAGCATTGCTAATACATTAAGAAAAACTTCTTAATTGTGAAGTGTAAGCACTTGCCATCATAGATTCGAACTTATTGACAATGTAAAGCGAGTAGTTAACTTAATACTTAACCACTACATCTCTAGTACACATACATTTTCATAAAACGTGATATTCCGATTTCTACAGAGTTTGCAGTTCCTATTTTGTCTTGCAATGTTTTTGTATCTATCAGTTTCTAATGAGTTGCTCACTCCTTACTAATTGAATCTTGTCAAAGCTTTTCAATGGCAATCGTTTATAACAATTTCAATATTTTGTTATGCATGATCCTTGTCAGCATAATTATGTAACTTACTTTGCGAATTTATCAAAATAGACCATGACTGGGCGTGTTGATCTCGAAGTCGTTGTTTGAGTTTTGGATAATGGTTTGTTATGTTAAAGGGATCTTTTCACGGTTTGGTAAATTGACAAAATTGAGAAAAGTTGTTTCAGATTCGCAAATTTTCGTTTTAGCTATGATATTTGTGAGGAAACAGTATAACTGAACATTTACCATGGTCTAATCTAGCCATTATATGCATCTTTTGACGATTTAAAAACCTAAAAATTATAAAGCGTTGCAACGCGAAACGATTGAATAATTTGGAGAGTTCAGTTGTTGTCGTTTAAATTTGTGAAACTACGAAGATTGCTTATATAACGTATAAAATACGCCTCTCATGTATGCTTGGCAGGATGGCCCAGTGGGCTAATGCGTTTTTACTCCAGGATACCAGGGGTCACTGGTTCGAGCCCTGCTGCAGGCTACTCCTTTTTCCTTTTTTAAATTTTATTTTTGATTTTTTTACTGGAGCTTTTAAAATCCAATGTTTACATTTATCAATATAAAGCATTTAATGACAAACTTGGAAACATGCAAAAATCTGTGACAAGGCCCCTTTAACGTCTTCATGCAAATTATAACTTAAACTTATTTTGTCAATACGGTCTTTAATAGCTTTTCACCAGTAAAGTTTTATATGACTGTTAGACAGTGCATTATATGTATTATATATGATATTATTGTCGTACATTAATCATATTATTGGCTTTAGTGAATTCATAATTTTGCACTATAGTTAAAGAGTCCTCTCTTAACAGGTTACAAATAATTCACCTAGCACGGCAACATTTGATGTCTGTTTGTGGACAACTCAAATATATTTGAGACGTATTGTGTCAACCTTATTGTTTTTATAGACATCCACAAACTCCTCTAACTTAAACATATCAGTATTTAGAGGAAATATTAAGAATTTATATTCCACTGGTGCATTATTTTTATCTTTAAAGAAGTAATAATGTTTGAGCAACACCGTACTTAATTTCGCTATTCAATTCAATGCTAAATCAAATCTGCGATGCTGCATCGAATCGGGGTGCAAAAATCATGAATGTTGGATCATGATTATTATTTAAAACTGGAACGTCAGTCTGATTTACACACCGGTAATCATAATGTCTGACATGCCAAGGTCTTCAATAGCCTAACGTAAAAAATATTTCATATGATATGTAAAAGCGTGGCGTTAACTTTATTATTATCCGACTATGAGGATACCAATTCCATCATCTCCGATTTCGTTTCCCATAATCACTGCTGATTTGTACGACAAAAACTTCAACATCGAGTCCGACTGGCCCAACATTATTCTCACTTAAATAAAAATTACTTTAATAATATTTTATTGCATTTTCTTTCGTACATGCATTCATACAAATATACATATGGTGCATAGTGCATAGAGTAGATATACTACAAATTGATATTATCGAATGTATAGAAAAAAGCAAAAGGGTTGGATAACAAGTTTTTACAACATTCGATGACGACCCTTCCCAGTATTTCCGATTCGGTAAATAGGGACATTGAACGCGCACATCTTGAGTGTAATATAAACAATTTAGTAAGTAAATAAACAGACTTGCTGACGACAAAAACATTTGGGAAATGTTTACACTCCAAATAGTTAAGAGAAAAAGGTACGCTAAGTTTTAAGAGAATGTTCTAATATAGGAATTAACTAAACTAAACATATATATATATATACACACAAAAAGTGAAAAAAAAATGTTTTTTTAATTAATTGCTCCACAACAAAGAATACTTAATTACAATAAATTGCTCCACACAACCCAGCTCTACAAACTACAAAATAGCACATAATCTACAGAGAAAATGATTGAACTCTGAAATATAAATAAAACAAGCGAAAACATTGCAAATATTTTTACAGTCAAATATTTATATGAACCTGTTTGAAGTCTTCCAAACATAACACATTGTTTTGGTTATCAGTTAGTTCTGGGATATCGTATAATAGTTTGTTTGCATTAAGAGTGTGGTACGGACGAGTGTTGGTAAAGAGCACGATACGTTGCTCGGAGAAAAGAGGACATTTGAAGAAGAAATGATATACGTCATCGACAGGACTATTACAAGCGCATTTTGAATTGTCACGTAGGTGGTTTAAGTGTTAATCGGAATTTAAGTCGCTACAGTGGTTTCTTAGCCATGCATGTAAAATATTTTGCTTTCGTTCGCCAACTAGGAAAACGAAGGAACTATAGGAGGATTGTACTGCCGCTTTACTGAACTTTTAAAACAAGAAAGTGTTGGTAAAGACCTTGTTTCGTTGTCAAGTTCGTTCCAGAACTTAAGAGACGAAGGAATAGTTGAATTTCAGTAAATCGCAAGTCTGCGGGCAATTATTGCATAGTCGCCACGATTACGTAACAAGTAAGGAATGTTATCTGTTGTGGCTGGGAAAATATCGTTTAAATATTGTGGTAAGGCACTTTTATTGTGTTTATATACGAAAGCAAGTTTTTGAATTTTCCGTCTGTCATCGAGAGAAACCCGACCAATTTCTTTTAGAAGTAGAGTAATTTTAGTTGATCTTGTTAATCCTGTTACAATACGAGCTGCATCCAATTGAATTTTGTCAAACAGTTCTTGTTCGTATTTTGCGCAGTTGTCCCAAACAACGGACGCATACTCTAACAAAGGTCTTAGATATGAAACGTATATCGGATTTAGTGTTTCTCGCTTGAGCTTGTATTTTAGCATTCACATGGATCCAAGGATTTGGGAAGCTGATTTTGTAATATTGTCAATATGTTTGTGTCATGAACCGTCTTCAATTAGCGTAATACCGAGATGTCTATGTTCTTTTAGATAGGATAAATGGGATACATAAATATTAACTATTTAGCGATAACTGTTCATTGAAAGGTCTTTTATTTAACCAACAATGCTTAGTAATGCGTTTTCACAAGCTTAAATCACTTTTTACGCTATATATTATAACTTATAAGTGAAACTTAAACCATGTTTGAATGTGTATATATTTTATTAATGGAATCATACTTTTGAATTTTTGCGATTATAACATTTTACAAATTAGTTAAAAACCATTATTAATAAAAAAAATGTACGTGTAACTCAATTCGTGTTATACTTTGAATAGTTTGTTCACATAAATATACATTGTATTTACAAGGGAAAAACAGCAAACGGATTTATGGTTCAGTACATGTTAAAAAGGTTTATTTAAACACATTTTATGAGAGAGAAAAAACACAGATACAAAATCTACCTAATACATATAGTTTATTTTTTTAAATCAAATAATTTCAGTTTCTCTCAAAATTACACATGTATAATTAATATATATTTAAAATGAGGCTGCGTTATGAGTGGACCCGGAGTGTGTCCCAGCACTCTACCTAATTTACTGACTAGAATGACACAAGTTGGGAAGCATTTTCCATGATAGGTTAGAGAGCAATTAACCTGGTAGCCGAGGTAACAAGCGCGTGTACCAACAACTGTGCTTAACAGGCTGTTCCAACTTCTTTTATACGAAATCCTGGGCTGTTAAAATACTATTCAGGTAGCAAACAAATTGACATGTAGATAAAGTGCTTATATTACGCAATCGTATACCAAAACAGTTAAGTTGGTGTAATTCGTCGTCGAAAACAGCTAAAGCAACATTCTTCTGAAAAGCATAATGTTTGCGTAAGAAAGTTCATGAACATCATGTTTTTGATTTTAAGGTAGTTGTACATAGCTGTACGGCACTTAATTTTGATGTGTTCTTTAAAATTTAGTGTTTCGTCTAAAAATGCACCCACATACCGTATGCATTTTTCTGCTTTAACAGTGTCACCAGCAATATCTATTTCTTTAGATTGACATTTATTTAATTGGGGTCTACTACCGAACATGATGAATTCCGTTTTTGATGCGTTCATTTTCAGTTTAATGCATGAGCGTCAAGTGTCGTCCCAGATTAGCCTATGTAGTTCGCACAGGCTAATCAGAGACGACACTCTCCCCTAAACTATATTTTTTTCAAAGAAGATATTTTCTTTAAACGAAAAATATCATACAAGCGGAACGTGTCGTCCCTCATAAGCCTTTGCAGACTGCACTGGTTAATCCGGGGCGACACTTTACGCACATGCATGAAACCTCCTTTTCACAGAGCGCATGTTTTGCATAACTCGTTCATAGATTTACATTGTGATAAATGATCATCAAAAAGCACAGCGTGTCTGTTATAAGAAGAAGAATGAAAAACATAAAAAATACTTTATCCAAGGCAATGCTCACTTCTTCCCATGTGATTTCCAAGACTGAGCTATCACTGTCGTCCGTTTCTTTCTTCTGAAGGGATTTGTCCTCGGGACGAGATGAAGGCAGAGTCCCGTTACTATGTGTAGGTCGGTCCAGTATTACATTACGATGGGTGTGGATCGAATACGGCATTGAATACATGCCGGGGGAAGATCTATGGGAAGCGTTTTCCGGCCGAGCATACTTGATTTCGTCACTGCGATAAGTCCTATCCGCACTCTCTGACCCTGCCCGCCGTACACAGTAGCACCCTAAACACATAGCGATGGCCCTCCACGCGCCTCCCGGCTGCTGCTTTTCACTTCTGTGGTACACGTGCAGGCTGCATATGACGGCGAGCGTGATGGCGACACTGATGACGAGCACCGACACCAGATAGTAGCTAAACAGCGACATCGGATTCGAGTTTTTCGGAAGGTTGTCTCCCACGAGCGTCAGGAAAACCGCAATGGACAGCAGCACCGTCAGGCAAAAGGAGATGCGCTCCCCGCACTCGGTAGGGATCAGAAAGACCAGGATATTCAACGCGGACATAATTATCAATGGAAGAAGCACATTTACTATCGCAAATCGAGGCTTCCTCTCTAACACGACATTGAAATTAACCATGAAGCTGTAAATCTCTGATGTAACGCTTGTGTCCATGAGATCCCAGGCGCCATTAGGCGAGTAGTAGGTCAATTCAACTTTGTGATATAGTGGATATAGACTCATTTTATCGAAACCGTAGTTTGCCGGCATGAAATTAAGGCTGCATGTTTGCGTATCCCAGGGATAGAAAGTGACGTCGACGTTGCAAGATGATGTAAACACGTTGCCTGTATAATACACGCAAATCCCCGACGCATTGACTTTCACTGTATGCCAGTCCTCAGACAAACGTTCATTTTTATTAACATTGTTCATAAGCATCATTTGTGGAACCCAAATCTTGCTGACGTCAATATAGAGATTATCAATACCGCCGTAGTCCTTAGGGTCCCAAACCAGTCGCTTATCCTGCCATGCGAGGTACAATAGCGCAGTAAATGATATTTTCTCTTCGACTTCGTTAAAATCTTGAATAGAGACGAGATCCATCCATATGGACACTACGACCTGTATCGACTCATTCAACACAGGCCTGAACATTTTGCTGTAACCCACCATTAAGTCACTAAATAAACGCTCAGTGTCCGTCACCGTCTTAGCGGGCACCCCGTTGAATGACGTCATTAACACGGTAAGAGAAGCCGCCAAAACAACCCAGATTGGCATCATCGTTTGTCTGCAAAAAGCCGTGGATAAATTAAGCATAACAGAGACATAGATCTACTTCTCTATCTATACTTTACATGTGTATAAAGCTGTATACTAGAAGTGACTACCCGCCACGGAAACGTCAGTGATTCAAACAAAACTTTAACGCCATGAGCTACTATGATAATACACGGACGCAATTTCGATGAAAATGACCATCAAGCAGAATTTGTGCCATTTGACAAAGCGCAGTTTCACATATATGACATGTTCAATCTGATACAGAACAATTAAGGTAGCTTCCGTTCATTGATCAACATCGAACAAATGATAATAACAAAAATAAAATAGTATAACTGGTTACCTCGAGGATAAACAAGGTGTATTCCTTTTATGTGTTCGTGTGTTATTGTAGAGAAAGATCTGTTATTGTTGTCACCGTCTTCCCACAAGTGACACGGTTGAATAATTGCCCTTGCAATGAATCTTTGCTTTCGAGCTTAATTTAGAAATTTATAAATCGAGCAGACAATCACAGAGCGTTGAACAAAATTCAAGTTGCGGTACTATAAATACAGTCGATTGGTGTATAGCGGATAGCTAAGGACTTCGAGTCTCATTTCAACGTTAACACCATGCATTCAGTTATTAAACAATTAAACCTAGATAGACACATGTCTTTCCTATTGAAACATGCCAGCGGTTTTAAATTTCCGAAAAATATTATTTGTTTACAGCGCGAATTTCATGGAACACTGATTCAGCCATTACCGGATCGCTTAGGTCTTTATCGGATTACATGGGTATCGTGTTATTTCTTGAAATTTGACACAACATTTGTAAAAAAATTTGCAATATATGTACATTTTTAGAAAGGAAATTCATTTCTGCGTTTAATAAGACCAAGTTCATGGAAATCGCTGCACAATTGATGAAGTAATGGCTGTTCAAATCGATGCACCCTATATTCGGGTCATTTTGAGTTTAATACCTTGTTATATATATATATTATTATTATTTGATAGTGAAAAATATGTTTTCAGAGACATCGATTTTTCGTTATAATTTGATTATTTTTTATTTAAAATGATGTTTTCACTAATTAATATCATAGCCACACGCTAACCACATGTGTATTGGACAACTTCAATTGAGTTTATATTTATTTTGAGACAATCCCGTCATTCCTGAATATAAGTCACCACATGTCCGTTATTCACTAAATCCCGAGTTACAGCTTCATGCTTATTTTATATGGTACCCATCAATTTGGTTTCTGAGCATTTTTACTTCTGTAAAGGACACATAATACTAAAATATTACATCAATGAACATTATGTTTACCAAACAAAATCTGCAACATTCAAGAAACCATTCGTCTGCACTTTTCCTGTCGTCACAAAAACGGTGCTTACATAACGTGACCTTGTTATGCTTCCAAAAAAAGAAACAGTTGTAAACATTGACACACGTCAACAAAAACATGAATTGACTTAACAATGATAGGCTTTTTGTATTCAATTCATAGAAAACTATAAATCTTAACATAAATAACAGTATTTTGCAAAAAAACGTTTAACCTATCCGTTACTCACTAAAATCCGCTATACACCAATCGACTGAAGTACACGGTCACAGAACGCAGCAAAGCGCGGTGAGTTGGACAAGAAATAGGACAGTTGTGGAGAGAACGATAGAATTAGTATGCTCAATGTACAGGGACTTGTTGGAAAACGGTATAATAAATTAGAGTCGATCGAAATGCGAGAACTGTTTGCAAAAAATGATATCTTGTTATTTACTGAAACATGGTCGAATAGCATGTACAATTGCTCTGTAGATGTGTGTCATTCGTATATATTAAATAGAAGCGTTAAATTAAAAGTCTCAAAAAGAGATAGTGGTGGGATAATTATCTTTATTTCTGATTAATTTTAAAACGATGTTGAATTTTTGAAAAATCATGATTACTGTTTAATGTGGATTAAATTAAAAGGCCATTTGTTTAAAAGCAAAAGCGTTGTTTTACTCTGTTTAGCATATAATGTGCCACAAGGAAGTAGTAGAGAAATGTTTGTAAATGAAAGCATATTTGATTTAATTTTAAACGATATGATACAATTTCAACTTAATTTTGATAACAAGTGTGAATTTATTGTTTGTGGTGACTTTAATTCAAGAATTAGTAGTAAACCTGATTATGTTGAAAACGATGATTTACAACGTTTCGATTTATTACCAGATGATTTTGTTGCAGATATTATTTTACCAAGGAAAAGTCAAGATAAAAATTTAAACGAGAACGGTTAATGTTTACTAGATTTTTGTAAAATGTCTAGTTTGAAAGTGTTAAATGGTAGAGTAGGGGTAGATAGTCAAATAGGAAAGTTTACTTGTGTAACGAGTCGAGGATCGAGTGTTATTGATTTAGTTATGTGTACGCCGTTGTTATTTTCATGTATTGATCAGTTTGAAGTACTTGATCCGAATTTATTATCGGATCACTGTGTGGTACAATTTCGCATGACTTCTGTTAAAAATTATTGTTGTTTTAATGAAAGTGTTATAAATGAATGTGATAAAGTATCGCGCGTATTTAAATGGGATAGTGACAAAAAGGATATCTATATACAATCTTTCAATAATGCAGAAACTTCTCAATCTTTGATTAATATATGTAATACTATCGATCTTACAAATAGTGTTGCGTCATTAGATAATTGTTTAAAAAAAAATTGTTCTGTAATTGATAATGTCTGTTCACCTTTATTTAAGAAGACAATAAACACTCAAGTTAGAGGAAAACATCGTGTACATAAAAATAATATATGGTTTAATGATGAGTGTCAAAAGGCAAAATCTGATTTTTATAATAACTTGAATATATATAAAAGGACAAGTCGGATGAAAATAAAATTTTGATGGTTCAATCCCGGAGCAAGTTTAAATGTTTGATAAGAACAAATAAATATAATTATGATTCAGAGCAGACGAAGATTTTAGAACGTAATAGATTTTTAGACGCAACAAATATTGGAAGCAATTAAAGGGATCGGTAAAGTCTTTCAAGTCAGATAAATTAAAAACTGATGACTTTTTTCGATATTTTAAATCCATTAATGATCCAGACACACATTTTTATCAGCCAGATGAAGACGTTCTGTATTTTAATGAAAGATATCTTAACGAGGAATTTCAGGTAATGTTTGATGATTTAAATGTCGAAATATCACAAGACGAAATTAAAAAGGCATGTACATCTTTAAAAACAAAAGGAAAATCTTCTGGTCCTGATAACGTTTTAAACGAGTTTCTTAAACACGGTGTTAGAAATTAAAACTTTTTGAGGGAATTATATTTACTTTTTAATAAAATGTTTGATAAAGGTTACTTCCCTGAAACTTGGAGCGAGGGACTTATTGTTCCACTGCATAAGAACGGGGATTTAGACGACCCGAGCAATTATAGAGGAATAACACTATTAAGTACCACAGGAAAATTATTTAGTAAAATAATTAAAAGTCGATTGAACTTATGGGGGGAAAATATAATGTATATATAGAAGCTCAAGCCGGATATCGAAAAGGCATGGGTACTATTGACAATATTTTTGTACTGCAGGGTATTTTTACGCATATTTTGAATCAAATTAAAAAAACTGTACACAGCATTTGTCGACATTACGAAGGCATTTGACTTTATAGTTCGAGATATCATTTGGTATAAATTGATCAAATTAGGGGTACGTGGTAAAATTTTGAATTAAGTAAGATCAATGTACAATGTTGTTAAATCGAAAATCAAATTTAATAATGAAATCAGTACTGATTCGTTTACATGCTATTTTGGAGTGAGACAAGGTGAATCGTTATCGCCATTTTTGTTTTCGATGTACTTAAATGATATTGAGGAACAAATTTATGCTTAATAAGTTTGAAGGAGTTAATCTTGGTATGTTAAAATTGTTTTATTGTTATATGCTGATGACATTGTAATATTTGCGGAATCGGAATCTGGACTTCAAAATGGACTAGATTTATTAGAGCAGTATTGTACTAAATGGAAGCTATGTGTTAATGTAGACACAACAAAAAATACTGATTTTTAAAAAAGGCGGTCAGAATAGACGAAATTTAAAGTTTTATTACAAAGGAAACATTGTAGAAATATTGACTAGTTTTACATACTTAGGCATAGTATTTACCACTGGGGGTGTTCTTTCACTTACATATGACGCACTCTCAGGACAGGCTCTTAAAGCAATATACAAGTTGAATGCAGATTTAATTAAATACCCAGATATATTAGTTAATCAAAGACTTGAACTTTTTAATAAACTTATTGAGCCTATTCTAAGCTATGGCTGTGAAGTATGGGGGTTAAATTATAGTGTTCAGATCGAAAGAATTCATATACGATACTGTAAACAAGTGTAGGGGGTGAGGTTGCAAACACAAAATAATTTTGTTTATGGGAAACTTGGACGTGTGCCATTAATAAATAAACGTATCATCTGTGTGTTAAAGTACTGGTTTAAAATATTACAATTTGATAATGTCAAGTGCATAAAAAATATTTATGATATGTTATTACATGATTACGATATATATCCAGATAAAATGTCTTGGGTCAAATCTGTCAAGGAATTATTAGACAGATTATGATTTAGTGAAGTATGTTTTTTTCAAGGTGTAGGAGATATTACTTTATTTTTATCCATAGTAAAACAACGAATATCTGATATGTTTTTGCGAAACTGGTCAAGTGAACTTCAAAACACGACCAGAGGTAGAAGTTATAGCCTTTACAGAAGCTTTAAGTTTCAACCATATTTAAATGAAGTAAATGTTTCAAAATTTAGAATTGCATTAACTCGTTTTAGAGTATCTGCCCATAGACTTGAAGTGGAAGCAGGGAGATGGCACAAGCCTGAAAAAATACCGTTTCAAAACAGAAAATGCAAACGCTGTAACGTTCTTGAGGACGAATTTCATTTTTTACTGGAATGCCCAATGTTTACGAATTTACGAAAGCAGTATATAAAAAAATAATATTGGAAAAACACAGACATGATCAAGTTTATTGACCTTTTACAGATTGAAAATGAAAAAAGCGTACGAAATCTATCTATTTTTGTTTTTAAAGCTTTTAAAATGAGAGCTGACTTGTGTTATCAATAGCTTCTCTCCATGTACTGACATTTATTTATCAATTTAATATTAAATATACAAACATTACTATAAAGGGTATACAAATTGTTTGTACTAAGACTGTTTCTGTACGTCATTGATCATATGTGTATGTTTGTTGTAATATATGTGTACTCATTGCCTTTAGCCTAATGTATGTTGAAATAAACTCTATATCCATATTGAAGCCATTGTCGGGTATGTACCCCGCTGGTATTTTACAATAGGCTCCTTGGAGGTGCTAATGAATGACATGGTAATTACCTTAAGGGAAGATTATATTTACATATTAAGCAGGGATGTAGATGAAAAGCAAAATTGGTTTTGTAATAGTAGGTCATTGAAGTATTCCAATATTTGATCGTCTGGTAATCAATATAATTATAAAAGCAAGATCTGAAATTGTAACGCTGTTGAATCCTTTTCTGCAGAAGGCAATTAGAAACACTTTGAAATAAAGATTTTCTTCTTTTCTTGTCTCAAAATTTTATAAAACAAAATGTATTCGATATAACTTCTTTTGCATGAATGCTTTCAGAGTCAAATGCTGCAATGGTTAATGGTTAAATTCATTTTATATGAATGACTTGAAAGAGAGTGAGACCATTCATTAATTCCACAATAGTAAAAAATGGGGATAACCATGAAAACATTATAATTTAATTTCAAGCCTTTTTTCAAGCACAGATCTTTATAAACTTTCTCTACAATCAATGCTTGTATTAAAAGAAAAAAACCCATCTCCAGCTCTGCTGTTGAAATGTTTTTTCCATGTTATCTGTTACAAAAGTATTAGAAGGCGTTGTAGTAGGCAAAGGTTATTTCTAAATATTGAGTTTTTAGAGAAGAATTAAGATAGAGTATCTCTATACTACCAGCATATTTTGCTACTTTATAAAATATTGTGGTCTAACTCTTTACCAAACGATAAATTTTGGACCTTTCAAAATTGAAAGAGTTTGCAGACGACAATTAACTTTTTGCCAAACACACATTTTGGACCTTTCTGAATCGAAAAAGACTGCAGACTACAATCGAAATTGTAATATAATATGAAGAAGTTGCTGTGGTAGCTATGGTAGGGTAGAAATCATTGAGGGAAAAGTAGAAATTGCTCATCTTTCTAGAGTCGTCTGCAAAAAACTCAACATCTTGTTATTGATGAGCAATTTCTCCTTTCATCACAATGATTTCTACCCATCCAAACCTATTTCTTTATATTCCTTTACAATTTTATATGTCGTCTGCAATCTCTTTCAAATTGAGATATATATATATATATATATATATATACTCTTTATTTCCACTTCTCAGTGATTTTGAAACATACAATATAAAAAAAGCAGCAAATATACATTCACATATATGAATATAGAATCAAGTACTATTTACATAAACCATAATTTACATATGAATATTATATATAAAGAGATCCACAAGACGTTTGTTTGTTTTAAAGCACATAACAGTTAATTTTACGTAACACACATATGAATGAAGTTACATATACTCCTAGTTGTCTCGTCATCGAGGGTGTTTGCCGCTGATAGCAATAGTGTCACCATATCATATGAGTTTGTATTGGGTAGAATGTTACACGCTCGTAGGTTTGTCAGATTATCAGATGATACGAGTCTTCAATCTTGGACAAGGTATATGTACTTCAGAGCACAGCATTCAGTTCAAAATTAACGCGTTTATTCTAAAACAATGCGAACAATTTTAACGGGTATAAAACAGCATAGAGTCCTTCTATAGTCCAACAAACTATCATGTAGATGGAAAACACCGAGGTGGGGCATTGACACGCCTTACATACATGGTCGTTCCAATCAATTGTAGCAATACTATCAAAAAAGCACAAATAAACATGAAGGTGTTTATGAGAATATC
Source organism: Dreissena polymorpha (assembly GCF_020536995.1). NCBI lineage: Eukaryota > Metazoa > Mollusca > Bivalvia > Myida > Dreissenidae > Dreissena > Dreissena polymorpha. Next base: position 69,604,428 of record NC_068357.1, read on the forward strand.
GCTGGCACTATGGCCTAGAATATAACTTTTTGTATTGAATGGTCGCGCGAAAATGGCCACCATAATTGTTCCGTATTGATGCCCGGAATTTCGTGGGAAAAAAAACAATTGTTTTAGGAGGTATATTTTCGCTTCAAAGATGTTCTCTAATAGGCGACGACACCACTATTGGATGCCGTCGTCGCCATAGTAACACATATTGCGTTTAAGTCTTCTTGTGTATCACTGCGCCCGAATTCCCGTGCATGCAACGAAGTAAATGCAGAAACGTTTTTCGTAGTAATATCCGTTGACGATGTTCTTGTGAATACAGCGTTCACTTGACCTTCGTTCGTGTGTGCGACTGTATCATCGTTCCAGGCTTAATCAATCGTTGACATGCTCACGTAGTCGCACCTTAGGTTCAATGCCGGTCGCCTCTAGGAGAACTCGCTGCCCTGCCGCTAATCATCGGGCTTCTCTACCGGGCGACAGCTCGCGAGCTATGGCTCAGCTTTTCATTCTTCGCCAAATACGTCTCACATCCTCAAGTACAACTAGTACTTGTCTTTCTGCCATCACTGCAGCCCTCAATTACTCTTCAATAGAGCGAAGTATTTTCTTCGGTATGTTTTCAGACTTCGATGGTAAATCCGGCAGTTTTTCCTGCTAGATACATTTAACTTACATTGACTCTTATCTTCTCGCTGTGCCTATAACGGACTTGACCCGAAATAAAGAGGATCAGAAACACCCGCACATTTGGACATCACGTGTACATATTCATCTTGCAGGACATTGGATACTGTCAAAGATTGCTAAGCTTTCCGTTCCGATGTGGGTTGCGGGAGGGATTTTGAGACAAGGCCAATTCAGAGAGAGACAGAAACTATTCAGAGGAATTGCTGGTCGTCTTTGAACCTGTTGGCAGTGTGATACATGCAGCTGTTTAGGAGGGCGACTCGGACAAGATCTTTACCCCAGTATTAGACTATTTAAGTCGTTTGGCATATCGGCGAGTACATTTATACGAATATGTCGGGTTAAGAAGGGGGCTGATGTGCCGCAGTAGCAGTGCCCAGGGGGCCCTCGCACAGTATGTTGTGCGCTGCTTATTGTGAACGAAGACACCGACATGGTTGATCTGGTAACCAGATAAAACGCTCGTGTGGTTCGAGAAACTGACTGCGAAGGTACATGAACAGCTAGTACGTCACTTGAGGCGATAGATGATGGCCCGTACGAAAACATCTGTATGGGGTCAAGCTTTAGCCATGCCGAAATCATTAATGTTTTCATTGAGGTCAGCATCGACGGGCTCAGTTAAGTGCTTCGTCCGATTTCTCCCACAGAGGGTACTTGCAACAGGAAAACAGCAGGTTGCGCTACACAGGAGATATTGATTGAAGTACTGGTGCAAACAATCGTATTGACGGTTAAGCCAACTGGTTAGATAAGATAATGGGTCGTATTATGGGATAAAACGTAAATGCTGGTTGTCGCTGCAGCATAATATGCTCTGAGGACGAACTCTGTGACGCTTCTACGTACCGTTCAACTGGAAATGCAGATGCGACAAGGGTATTATCCGCCTGCTATAACGGTGGGTCCCTCTGTGTTGTTAGGGTTCTCATCCAGTTCGGACCATTCGTCATTAGATTGGTCGTCTAAATGATCGTAGCAGGGTCTTACTCTCTTCACGGGAAAGTCATATCATATCGCAGTCTCAACACCGAAAAAGGCAACTCTGATTTCCGAAGCCGGTCAAGTAGTTGTTCCCATCACGTGACATCTAAATTTTTACAGGATGCAATACATGGAGCCTTGTCGCGCATGATTCGGTACACGATCGTATTTATTCTTGCCTCGATACCGGACAAATCGTCAATCCAGGGATTGAGGTTTTTTCCCAAGACTTAATTTTGTACATCAGCAAGGCAGCAAAGGTTTTCAAGCGTCTTGTCATCCTACTAGAAAGTCACCATACGCAATGGAGCTCGCATACATCTTTCTACCGGACCGTTTCCTCGCGGTTTGCTGGCTACCTTTTCTCTTGTTTGTGAAAGAGCGCAAACCTCATTAATATCTCACTTTGGTATGCCGCACACTGGCGTCCGCACATTGGGGCAAATGGGGTCAGCTGACTCTCCCCCTTGGAAAATCGGTGAGCGAAAAAAAGTTTTAATTTGGTAAAATCTAAACCTGTACAATTATGATTCCTGAATTGAACAATTTGGGTCAGAATCACTCCTGGTTAATTTCACACGAACATCAACTCCCATTTACATGTAAACAAATCATGGATGTGGTTATTGCACAATTTATTAACTCTCAAAACATTGTTTTAAACATGATTCATTCGCGCGAAATAGAGGGGAGAAGTCAATCAATTAACATTTATTCAGTCCCTGAATAGGAAGTGAATGCGACGTGGGTCTCTGTTCTCGATGATTTCGTCATGTACCAAAATTAAAACATTCGTAATGTTTTCTAGAAACTGCATGCTGATGTAGGTACCTTCATGGACATCCATGGAAAGAAAATCCCCACTGTAAGCATATTATGTAGATGAAAAACTTCTTCGAGGAAATGACTAATACACTGGTCCCATCCTGAAATGGAGCCTTCCGATTCCTATCACGGCTTATCTATCACATAAGAAATTGTGGGTTAAACATAATGAATGTCTCCAGATGATGAGTGATGACTGACTCATAACCCTCCAGATAAACTTCATTATGCACTATTATCTCATTATCTGGCCTTATTCTTAAAATGTTCTTCGCCTCCGGCGACAAAGGAAGAGAACCCCCCCTTGACCCCCTAGGGTCATTCCTGCAGACGCCCATGCAATGCCCCACACTAGTCAGATTGGATAGACAAAGGAGCAGTCCACGTGGTAATTTTTTCGGCGTAAGCTGTATTAAGCCAGCTTTTCACCCTGACTTGACTTTTGTAAGTGTCCAATAATACTCAAATAAAATTTCCCGCGGCTAGGTACGAATGAATACACTTCATTTATTCCATTGGCTGATTTGAGTATAACACCAGAACATTGGAAACATATCCGAGTCTTTGTAACACTGTTTTATTGCATGAAGCAATTTTATCTCTAATGAAAAGGCTCAATAGATAGAACAGTTTTACAATCAATTTTCGACATAAATACAGTTTGTGCGTTCACCTTTTATTTTCAGAGAATTACCAGCGCAAAAGCGTTTATACTAAAGGCTATGTTGTCATATTTAGTACTTACTTGCATTGCATTTCAACCCGCGAGGTTTCGGGTCAATTCGCGGCCATTTGTGAAAGTCAGAGTTTATATACAGTTCATCACCGGAGTTCGCAGAAGGGGTTGCGATCATTGTGTTACACCGGTCTTACTGACAATAACGTAGTGACTGTAATGCATTGCATTCCAATCCGCAAGGTATCAAGGTCAGATTGCGGTCAGTTGCAGAAATCTTTATATAAACGCCGTCTCGTAAACTTTGTGCACCTGAAGTCTGTTTTGATCAGAGAGATACTAAATAAAGATATTCGGCGATATTATTGTGGTATGTCAATCATCGATTTTTAATATGGTTTCAACATTTGCATGATAAGGACCAATTTTGATAAAATTAATTAGAAATATTTATCCATTTAGACCAGTTTATTAAGCATGAGCACAATAATTCACTATACTATAATTATGCAATTAAATAAGATTCGAGTATTGCCGGCTGACCTATATGCACTCGTTTATTTTCATGTTTCTTGTGTTTTTCTATTCTGTAAATATAGATATCTGAGTAATAATATCACATAAAGCAAAATAAGCCACGAAATCTGGCGCAACACCCCGTAATTGATTTGCTTATGATGTAGCTAAGAACTGCGCAGAAAAAAGGCATCCGCTACTTTTTATCTCATAGAGATAACTTTTGATCGTTCAAAAACATCGACCACAATCAACGCCGTATATCTTTTTTAAAGATATTTCTTGTTTATTATTAGCTCGCACACTTTTTGTTGGTCTGAATTGCAACATGTATGTTCCCCGCATACTTTGAGACTTTCGACAGCAACCAGGTTATACATTGCTGCCGTTCCATTATCGGGAAAGGCCCAGTAAAGTAGTAAAGTCAATAGACATTATTACTCAGGGAGTGCAAGCCTATAAATGTTCTAATGGAGTCCGCATTGGTTCTGTCGACTTCCGCTCAGACTGGCATTCGTCGCAGCGCAGCATATGAAGCCTGATTTAAAGTTTTGTCTCTTACGTGCAAAAGTTCTGACGTAGGAGGGCCTAAGTGTTCTGGCTTCTGCAAGTGGTCAAATATCTTGTAAAGTACCTCGTTCTGCTTGGAAAGCCATCTAAAATTGTTTCACTAAAAACATTGTTTAACCTTGTATTCGCAAATTTCACTGAATTTCTATTCCTTACATATTTATTAATACATTAATACACTTTAAAAAACGCGGTCTAAACGTTAATTTAAAATAAATTTGGGCCGTGCTCTGTGGAAGGGAGTTTATTGCATGTGCGTAAAGTGTCGTCCCAGATTAGCCTGTGCAGTCCACACTTGCTAATCAGGGACGATACTTTCCGCCTAAACTGGATTTTCCTAAGAAGACTTTCTTTTAAATGAGCGGAAAGTGTCATCCCTGATTAGCCTGTGCGGACTGCTCAGACTAATCTAGGACGACACTCTAAGCACATGCATTAAACCTATTTTTCACAGAGGATGGCTCATATCAGTGTCAGTTTTGGCAGTATCAGCACATTCATTTATTCGGTCACATACTGATCAAGTATACGATAAAATGACCACACAAATGAAAAACTTAACAAAACATAGCACAAATATAATTAAATGAATAAGTGAATAAATTATTGGTTAACATCATTAGTTTTATCAAGTTGCAACAAAGTAAGGTAATACTCTCGTTTAAATATAGCATTGTTAAAACAATTAGAAATAGTTTTAATTGTGTAGCGTAAGCACTTGCCATCATATATTTGATCTTATTGAGACTGTAAAGCAAGTTTTTAACGTGATACTTAATTACACAATCTCTAGTACACATACATTTATATAAAAGTGATATTCTGATTTCTACCAAGTTTGAATTTCTTGTTTTCTCTTGAATGTTATTGTATCTAACAGTTTATAATGAGTTGCTGAAACCTTACTCTAAATCTTGTCAAAGCTTTTCGATGGAAATCGTTATTAACAAGTTAAATATTTGTTTATGAATAATCTTTAAATGTAATCATTCAAAATGTAACTAACTTTTTGAATGAATCATATAATAGACCATGAATTGACGTTTTGATCTCGAAGTCGTTGTTTGAGTTTTGGATATACCATTTGGTTTGTTATGTTAACGTCTTCACGCAATATATAAATAAAGCCTTAATTGACATAACGGTCTTAAAGGCTCGTAAAAGGTGACAAATCCAATTATTATGCATATAAACTGGTTTATTTTTTACCGGATTTCAGTAAATTTTGCATAAATAATGATAATAGCATACCTTAGGTGCAACGTTGTCACGAATTATGGAAGATATACCCAATTCATAATTTGCAGATATGTTTACAACTTTGCAGTTTCCGAAAATTTTCGCTCTCTCCGATGTTTCTCGGCTTCTTTCGTAAAGTACGCATATATCGAAGACGTAGTACAAACAACACAATATCCTCGTAAACAAAGAAAGAAAACATGAGTTCGCTAAGATATTTTTGTGCTGACAATATTTTGTTTTACATGAAATTACATCATGCATACTTGTTTTGATAATGATTGTAATTTCGACTTTGCTGAAATACTAATTTTAAAGAAACTTATTGCAACTGCACTCGGTCACGTGATACACAGTATTTTTGACGATGCGAACAGCATCGGCCAAGGTATCATAACCGTCAAAAAAAAATTCACATTGGCGACCTATGTAAAAGACCGAGCCAGTCCGATTGAGATAACTCGATTGTTCAGTTACTTCCCTTTTGCATTCGCCACTGCGTAGGAAATTGCTCTTCATTGATAACATTCTCCTAGCAGAGTTGTCGTTCGTGTTTCAACATTCAACAATGGCCGCCCCCGTGAGAGTCTCGATTCAAAACTTTCTTACTGCATAAATTGGCTTGTTTCGCTATTTAGAAGCTGTCATTTGGGATATATGAATTATTTATTCACTAAATCTCCGCTTATGACAACAATAGTTGGAATTCAAAGGATATATACTCGATGTGAATGAAGGACTTTCTGGATCGTAACAGCTTGACACGGCAAAACTGGCATACTGGTATTTTTAGTTATCAATATAAGTCACATTGTGCTTTATAAATTGTATTCGAGCATTTTGCGACTTATTGAATGACTATGATACCCGATATCAACATTTCATTGGGGATTTGCAGATCACCAAGCTGTCCTGAAATTCAACATTGATTTCAAACTCTTTACTGGTTTGTACTATTTCTTAGTGTTAGTACTTTTTTATCATTTTAAAGTTAAATAAACTGTGTCACAGTAAAAGAAACATTAAGGCGATTGTGGCCAGTTTGGATCTAGATCAGCCTGCAGTCGCTTGAAAGCTGTTTGCTTAAAAGCGTTTTTCTGACAATAACAAATAATTTAATTGGATACTGATTTGACTGCGCTTTTCCTGTGACCTGGCTCAAATAATAGAATTGTCATTTATCAAATTATTTATTTCGAACATTAATCAATTGTTTTTCTTGTCCCTCGGGATCAATGACTCCAGCACTTTCCTGTTGAGAATCGAATACTGCTAAAGGCGATGCTAGGGGGCGTGAGAGATGTTGCACCTTCCAGTATCGCTCGATTGTTCATTGTCGGCTCGGGTACTACGTACATGTACCCCGGGTACTCTTAAGTATACTTACATGTATCCCGGGTACGGTAAATATACTAAAATGTACCCGTGAAATTTAACCCTAAATCCGTCGTTGTCGACTATTTTTTGTAATAATTATATATACACATCAGGGCTTAACACTAACTTTTTTTCAACTAGCCCGTTCGGGCTAGTAAATGCAGAAACTACTAGCCCTGACCAATCTTTCATGTGCCCTGACCCAAGTATTATTAAAACCTTTATATTTATCATTCAACTTGTATTTTCTTGTGCTTGGAGATGCGCAATTATGATGAAATCATTCTTATTAGCTTGCCTTACTAATGCTATTGAATTCAATACTCATCTATTTAAGACATCTATTTGTAATCTTCACGCCATTTCTGGAGAAATTTTCTTGTTTTTTTATTTCCTCATACTTTCTCTTACTTTCCTCCTTCCCTTTTCTTTTCGTATCCGAGGAACCCCCATCCCCACCCGTAAAGCCAAACTTAAACAACGACACGAACGTTAAAACCTTTTTTACATAGATTGCCGGGTTACCGTCTTACAAGAAATGGTAAGTGAATCTTAGCAAAATAACGTGTTACGGTAGTTGTAACAATTGTACAGGGTTAACTCTCTACTAAAAGCCGGGATCGATCATTAATATTAGTTTTGCTAATTGAATTGCGTAAAAAATATTGTCAAAACACTTCTAATCTAAATAAAGTCTCTATCTTCCTCTAAATGGATTTATTAATCGTCTAAAGGATGGAATAACTTTTCCATAATGACAACTAATTGAAATTATTTAAAATTGATAAATAACTATTAATTTTATAGTTACTTTGTGTTAATGTCGAGTTTTATACCTTCATCATTACGGACGATCCTGGGCGATCCCGGCTTTTAGTTTCAAACGTATTTTCATTGAGAAAACACGTCACTTCGAGGAAACCAATCAAAAACCGTGTCTAGCGGCATTCCGTTTAAAAATAGGTACTGACGTGTTTTACCAGGAAAACCGCCGGGGATTTTCTGAATTGTCGGCCTCTTTTTGATTGCAATCAGGGGGTTCCGAATCTATTTCGAGATACGATCCGTTTGTTGTCTCCGAACTCACTCTGGGATTTAATTGTCATCTGATCGTACTGTATAAAGATTTTTGCATCTTTGAAAAGCTTATTTAAAACGCAGTTTATTGATATAGAACATATAATCCCGCCCAAAATACACACCACCGGTCGGGCATGTTCCTGGGACATTGGCTAGCCCGGACTAAGGTACGGGCAGTGAATGTCGTTCAGACGTGCCTTAGTGTTAAGCCCTGCACATTTATGTCAATTTTCTGTAGAATGGCCTCTATATTATCGGAACACATACTCAAAAAGCATGTTGATGCAGTGTTTTTTGAAGAGAAGTGTGTTTAAGATAATAGGTTGCGCGTTTTACGACATCGGATTTTGGGCGCGAATACAACTCGGGTACAGTCTAATATGGACCGAGTACAATTACGTTTATTTACCAAACCTGGGGTACATGTAAGTATACTTAGAGTACCCAGGGTACATATAAGTATACTTAAGAGTACCCGGGGTACATGTAAGTAGTACCAGAGCCGACAATGTCCAATCGAGCTCCATTATCCCTCATGAACCGACTCAAAAAACCGAGTCGGCAATATTTGACTTAATTTTTGGTTTGGTTGCTCTCGAGAGATCGAAAATTTCAGAATCTTCCTAAAAGCCTCACGGGTTTGATCCCCAGAAGCGAAAATCAGTGCCTGATTTAGATTTTCTTAGATAGTTCAATAAAAACTAATTTCATAAGCCTGGTAACAGTTTAACGGTAATGCTACCAATGTGTCACACCAGGGCCTTGAATTTGAAATCTAGGACATGCATGGTCATTTCTTCATGAAATCAGGACACAAAATTGTATTTTAAGTCCTTAATTGGCCTGGCTATAGATCTCAGATTATTATAAGCTCAATCAGTATATTTATATCATAATTTATGCTTTGTGTATTGTAAACATATACACAATCATGCAGTTACATGATAGCAATAAATAATATCAAAGCTACCCATACTATAAAGGTCATTGACAAAGCCTATGGTCAAAATGTGAACACATTGAGTGTAATCGCCCTCTCATGCCAGCAAAAACAACACGTTGACAGGTTGTCATTTTTGACAGTTCTACTTTCACTTTCATTTTGTGATATCAAACTATTAACAATAATGTGGCTGAGAAAAATATCGCCATTGCTTTTTATGCCCCCGGTAGGGTGACCTATATCAGTTGAACTGTCAGTCAGTCAGTCAGTGTGTCAGTCTGTCCGTCCGTCCGAAAACTTTAATGGCCATAACTTTTTTAATATTGAACATAGCAACTTGATATTTGACATACATGTGCATCTCATGGAGCTGCACATTTTCAGTTGTGAAAGGTGATGGTGAAGGTCATCCTTCAAGGTCAAATGTCAAATATAAAGCGTCTGTCTGTCTGTCCAAAAACTTTAACATTAGCCATAACTGTTTCAATATTGGTGTGCATGCGTATCTCATAGAGCTGCACATATTGATTGGTGAAAGGTCAAGGTCATTCTTCAAGGTCAAGGTCAAAGGTCAAATTTTGCAATATTGAAGATAGCAACTCCATATTCGGCATGCATGTGTATGTCATGGAGCTGCACATTTTGAGTGGTGAAAGGTCAAGGTCATCCTTCAAGGTCAAACGTAAAATATATGGCTTCAAAGCTGCGCAGCAGTGGGCATTGTGTTTCACAAACACAGCTATTGTTTAATATATTTTCTGCACATTTCTTCAAAAAACTTACATCAATACACGATTTTCTTCGTTAATTCAATCATTCCTGATAGACTGGTGTACATATTTCGCTTACATTTTGACGCGCGTAGGTAGGACCGCATAACCGCTTCCGAAATGTGTATTCATACTATTGCCTTCGAGGAACTTATCTGATGTTTGACGGAAAGGGCCGAAAATGTGCGAGTGTGGGTCAAGTTCCCCACAGGTACTACTTTCCCGTTCCCCCAATTTTTTTCCGTACCTAAAATTTTTCGTACCCAATTTTTTTTTCCATCCCCAATTTTTTGTTCGTACCCAAAAAAATTCGGTCCCAATTTTTTTGTTCCCAAATATTTTTTCGTACCCAAACTTGTTTTCATACCCAAATTTTTTTCGCAAAATTTTTGTACCAAATTTTTTTTCGTACCAACATACACAATTGTGGTGATTGTGGTGATGTAGATAAACTTAACTTGATGCTTTTATATCCATCCTCTCAAAAGCATCGTCACACCAGTACTGTCAGTACTTTGATTTTGTTATCGGAAGACCGGCTCGGAAACGATCGGCATGTACAGCAATGTAAATAAACTGATTGTTTGTAAACACAATTGACTTGGATGACACTGTATTTTGAGCTCGAAATAAGTTGTATTGCTAATTTTTATATTTTTATATAACAGTTTTTGATAACCTTTGTAAATAAAATATGCAAAAAATATTTAAAAATCGGTAATAATTACCGATCGTCACCATTTACGGGCCTTTGAATAGCTTTTCACAAGTATAGTTTATATGAGTGTTAGCACCTCCGGAAACCCGATACGCTGTGAAAAGTTTGATGCGCTACGAAAAGTTGCCGATAGATTTCGCTGAATTTCGGTAGGGTAAGTAAATCGAGTTCTATAATTGTTTTTTAAAGGCATTTTTGAAATAAAATATGTTTTGGTATATGCAAAGGAGGTATTACCATGTATGTTACTAAATACGGGTTACTATTATTCAGGATTAATTAAAATATGGCTATTTAACGTCGACGATGCAGGGATATATACTATATTTAGCACTTAATTTACAAATTTCTTTAAAGGTATGCCAGTGAAAAAGGTTTTGCACCGACAATTATATCAACCAATGTCCACGAGTAGCATGTCCGCCAGGGTTTCTTTAAAAAAATCGTATTGGTGGAAAAAATTGACTTTACATTCAACATGTTGAAGAAAAAATTATATGACCTGGTGCAGTTCAAAAGATGTCAAGATATGACAGGAGTGCAGTTCGTTTTTAAGTGCATCATTTGTGCTATTCTTTTCGTATATAAATCGTATTAGTGGGTTTGGTGAATTGATAATTTTGCGCTAGAATTTAACCTTTTCCCACCCAAAAGCAACGTGAAAATAGCTATGTGCAAACAAAACCAGAACAGCCTGCTAGTAACTTTGCTGCTCATCAATATCTAAGGATTGGAAATGAAGCCTTTAAAACTTGAATCTAGTAAGAAAGGGTTTTAATTAATGAAACTTTCTAAGGCACTACAAATGCGTCAAAATACGTTAATAAGTGGCAAAGGGTTAAAAGTCCTCTATTTACAGTTTACAGATAATGAAAAACGTATTAGTTCGCCTAGGACGGCTACATTTGATGTCTCTTGGCGGACAACTAATATATTTTAGATGTATTTTTGTCAACCTTATTGCTTTTTTAGACATCCACACACTCCGCAAACTTTAAAATATCAGTGTTTAGAGGAAATATTAAGAATTTATATTCAACTGGTGCATTATTTAATTTATTTTATGTTTAAAGTAGTGAGAATGTTTGAGCAACACAGTTCTTAATATCGCTATTCAATTCAATGCTAAATCTAATCTGCGATGCTGCATCGAAATTGGGGTGCAATAATTATGAATGTTGGATCATGATTATTATTTATAACTGGAACGTCAGGCTTATTTACACATCGGTAATTATAATGTCTGACATGCCAAGGTCTTCAATAGAATAACGTACTAACTATGTCATATGATATGTAAAAGCGTGGCGTTTACTTTATTAGTATTCGACACTGGGGATACCAATTCCATCATCTCCGATTTCGTTTCCCATAATCACTGCTGATTTGGACGACTGCTGATTTGTACGACGAAAACTTCAACATCGAGTCCGACTGGCCCAACATTATTCTCACTTACATGGAAATTAACTAAAGAGTGATAACTGTACATTGAACGGTCTTTGATTTAACCAATTATGCGAAGTAATGTGTTCTTCACAAACTTAAAACACTATTAACGCTATATAATATACATTATAAGTGAAACATATACCCTTTTAGAATATGTAATTATTTTATAAATGCAATGATAATATTGTATTTTTTCGCGTTTATAACATTTTTCAAATATGTTATACAATATTATAAATACAAAATATGTATAAGTCAGTTTGTATTATACCTTTAATATTTTGTTCACATAAATATACATTGCATCTACAAAGAAAACAAACAGCAAAATGATTTACGGTTCAGTGCATGTTAAAAAGGTATATTTAAACATATATTTATAACAAAAATATCACAGTAAAAAATCTCTCTATTATAGTTTACTTTCTAAAATCAAATCATTTTAGTTTCTCACAAAATTACACGGATATAATTAATAAATATTTGAATTGAGGCTCCGTTTTGAGTTGACCCGGAGTGTGCCCGGCACTCTAACTAATTTACTTACAAGACTTACAAAAATATGAAGCATTTTCAATTATAGGTTAGCGAGCAATGAACAGGGTAGCCAGGCTGTTCCCACTTTTGTATACGAAATCCTGGCCTTTAACTTGTATTTGTTTAAATACTATTCAGGTAGCAAACAAACCGATATCAAGATAAAATGCTTTTATAACGCACTTGTATACCAAACAAAATGTGCCGGTGAATCGTGTAATTTACATATTTTAGAGAAACAGTTAAGTTACTATAATGTGTCTTCGAAACCAGCTAAAGCAACAACAGAAAAGTGTAATGTATGCTTTAGAAAGTTAATGAATTGTTTAAAGAACGAACATCAAAACTCAATTCAATGGCATAGATATACAATTAAGTTAAGAATACGTTAAACCACACAGAACTGTTATCAGTGAAAGGTATTCATGGAGATGTACTACATTTTAGCCGCAAGAAATTGTAGATGTGGTAATTGATGTGTACCTAGTGAGTGTCACCGATTGTATTGCTATTCCCTTTCGTGTCATAATGTTTGATATGAGCAACGCTCTGTGAAAAAGATGGTTTAAAACATGTGCGTCAAGTGTCGTCCCAGATAAGCCTGTGCAGTCTGCACAGGCTTATCAGGGACGACACTTTCCGCCTAAACTAGTTTTTTTTCTAAAAAGAGACTTTCTTCAAACGAAAAATATCATAACAGCGGAAATTGTCGTCCCTGATAAGCCTGTGCGGACTGCACAAGCTTATATATATATCTGACGACACTTAAGGTACATGCATTAAACCTCCTTTCACAACGCACGACCCATATGTTTTGCATAACTCTTTCATAGACTTACATTGTGATAAATGATTATCAAAAAGCACAACGTGTCTGTTATTAAAAGAAGAATGAAAAACAGGAAAAATACTTTATCCAAGGCAACGCTCACATCTGCCCATGTGATTTCCAAGACTGAGCTATCACTGTCGTCCTTTTCTTGCTTGTGAAGGCGTTTGTCCTCGGGACGATCTGAAGGCAGAGTCCCGTAACTATGTGTAGGTCGGTACAGTATTACACCACGATTAGTGTGGTTTGAATACGGGATTGAATGCATGCCGTGGGAAGATCTATGGGAAGCGTTTTCAGGCCGAGCAAACTTGATTTCGTCACTGCGATTAGTCCTATCCGCACTCTCTGACCTTGTCCGCCGTACACAGTAGCACCCTAAACACATAGCGATGGCCCTCCACGCGCCTCCTGGCTGTTGCTTTTCACTTCTGTGGTACATGTGGAGGCTGCATATGACGGAAAGTGTGATGGCGGCGCTGATGGCGAGCACCGACACCAGATAGTAGCTGAACAGCGACATCGGATTCGAGTTTTTCGGAAGGTTGTCTCCAACAAGCGTCAGGAAAACCGCAATAGACAGCAGCACCGTAAGGCAAAAGGAGATGCGCTCCCCGCACTCTGTAGGGATCAGAAAGACCAGGATATTCAGCGCGGACATAATTATCAATGGAAGTATCACATTCACTATCGCAAATCGGGGCTTTCTCTCTAACACGACATTGAACCTAACCATGAAGCTGTAAAGCTCTGATGTAACGCTTGTGTCCATGAGATCCCAGGCGCCATTAGGCGAGTAGTAGGTCAATTCAACTTTGTGATATATTGGATATAGAATCATCTTATCGACACCGTAGTTTGCCGGCATGAAGTCAAGGCTGCATGTTTGCGTATCCCAGGGATAGAAAGTGACGTCGACGTCGCACGATGATGTAAACACGTTGGCTATAATATACAAGCACCACCCTGACGCATTGACTCTCACTGTATGCCAGTCCTCAGACAAACGTTCATTTTTATTAACAACATTCGTAAGCATCAATTGCGGAGCCCAAATCTTGCTGACGTCAATATAGAGATTATCAATACCGCCGTAGTCCTTCGGGTCCCAAACCAGTCGCTCATCATTCCATGCGAGATACAATAGCGCAGTAAATGATATTTTCTCTTCGACTTCGTTAAAATCTTGAATAGAGACGATATCCAACCCAGGTACTACTATGACCTGTTTCGACTGATTCAACACAGGCCTGAACATTTTGCTGTAACCCACCATTAAGTTACTGAATAAACGTTCAACGTCCGTGATCGACTGAGCGTGCACCCCGTTGAATGACGTCATAAACACGGTCAGAGAAGCCGCCAGAGCAAACCAGATTTGCGACATCGTTGGTCTGAAAAAAAAACGTTGATAAGTTATGTATACCAGAGACATAGATCTACTTCTCTGTCTATACTTTGCATGTGTATAAAGCTCTATACTAGAAGTGTCTGCCGGCCAATAAAACGTTAGAGGTTCAAACAACAATTCAAAGCCATGAATACATGAAAATAATGATCACTCAAACAAATGAAAAAAAATCTGCAATTTTAAAATAAGTAACCTATTATAAGCGCCGTTTATTTTCAAAATCATCTACACACTCGTACAGCGACAGATCACGTTAAATGTTAAACATAGTGACCACATTACAAATAATATACGGACGCAATATCGATGAAAATAACCATCAAGTAGAATCTGTGCCATCTGACAAAGCGAAGTTTAACATATATGACATGTTCAATCTGATACAGAACAATTAAGGTAGCTTCCGTTCCTTTGCTCAACATCGAACAAATGATAATAACACAAACAAAATAGTATAACTGGTTACCTTTTGGATAAACAAGGTGTATTCCTTTGATGTTTTCGTGTGTTATTGTAGAGAAAGATCAGTCATTTTTGTCACCGTCTTCCCCACAAGTGACACGGTTGAAATAAGACCCGTGCCATGAATGTTTGCTTTCAAGCTTATTTAGGCAATTATACCTATTGAAGCCATTGTTGGGTATATACCCCGCTGGTATTTTGCAATAGGCTCCTTGGAGCTGCTTACGAAATACATGGTAATTACCTAAGGTGAAGATTATATTTACATATAAAGTACGGTAGGGATGTAGACGAAAAGCAAAATTGGTATTGTAATAGTTGGTCATTGAAGTATTGGAATATTCGATCGTCTGGTATTCAATATAATTATTAAAACAAGATCTGAAATTGTAACGCTGTTTTGTAATAAAGCTCCTAGCTCACTGATATATAGTATAATATATTTAAAGCATTAAACATATTCAAAGACATATTTACTTTAATCGTAGTCCAGTTTTGGTTCCAACTACAAAGGTTTAATATGTGTTACTTCAAGCGTTATGATTTAAAGGCTTTTAACGTAATTTAATTTTATCAATCATTTAAGATGTGTTATATTTTTCATGTGTCTAGGCACTATTTGTAATCTTTTTTTGAAAAAGGTCGCAATTTGGTTGTGGTTACATACTTATTTATGAAGGATAATATTTGACTGTATTGATAATAAGCTTTTACCATAGTTGAATTTAGGCGAAACGGAATGGAAACATGCACATCTATCATATGACGTGCTATACATCGACCGCGTCAAATATACTCATGACCGTCCACCCCTCGGTCAAGAACCGGATTTGCCACCACGTTGCCAACGCGACAACGGAGGGCAGCGTCTGAATAGCAGCGGAAACCTACACGATCATGAACTACCGACTTTAGACGGCCGGAAGCAGCTAACAGTTATATCCTTAAAAGTAAAGTGTCTTGACACCCATCTCGAGGACAGTGATTTTCTTATTTATTCAAAGAACTTTTGTCCATTTTGAAAATTTTGAGTGTTTCCCATGCTCACGTCCGAAAATCAACAGAAAAGCGAAGGGACATAGTGGTGGTATAATATAAAACTATAAAACAGTTTATCAGGGTAAAATTGTAGTTCTTAATATAACTGACAAAGAGTCATTTGGTATGAACTACTTAAATCTGTTTTTGCGGTTTTGAAAACGCTGTGTATGTTTGTTGCGAACAGTAAATAGCAAACTAACTAGCAAACACTTAGATTTTATTGACATAATCGAACAATGTACAAATTATACCCTACTTGGTGAAGTATTTTAATAGGAGAGTTGATCTCGCGGATAGGTTGAATGTCGGATCGGGTAGATAATTTAAACCTAAAACGCTATATTAATATGCCTGAAGCCTATTCGCTTTGTGTACTTTGAATGTCCCTATTTACCGAATCGGAAATACTGGGAAGGGTCGTCATCTAATGTTGGTAAAACTTGTGACCCAACCCTTTTGTTTTTTCTATACATTCGATAACATCAATTTGTATTATATCTACTCTATGCACTATGCACCATGTGTATATTTGTATGAATGCATGTACGAAAGAAAATGCAATAAAATATTATTTAAGTTAAGCCTATTTACCTATTTATATTATACCGCAACGATTATCGGCGTATAGCCAAACGAATACGTTTGGCCATAAACTTCTTACCCTTTGTAAAGAAAATAAGTATAAGAAATTCCGGGCTACTTTCTGCACGTGCTTACGACGCATTGACACACATTTTTGCCCAGTTACAATTACTTGTTAAAATCGATATCGCAGAATTGCAGGTCATTACTCGGTCACTTAATCTTTAGGGGAAGATATAATGGTTTCTCGAAAAAAGTTGATATCACGGTATTGCTTTCACCACGAGGAAACAAACACTACCGAAATAGTGTAGTGTCATGAACACGGGAAAATTTTGTTACTAACTAACCACACATGTTTACCGTACTCGGTCAGCCCGTTTGGAAATCGTTCTTTAAAGACTGATTTGACTGCTGAAATGTGCCATATTGCTATAAATAACACAGGTTGACTTCAATTTTCAGTCATACGCAAATGGGTCGTATGCCGTATGCGGCCAGCGTTGCTTTAGACCAGCCTGCGCATTTCCCAGTCTGGTCAGGCAATACCCTATCCAAACACAAGACGATCAATTCCTTTGTGATTTAATAGCGTACAACGCAGCTCCTGACCGGACTGTTCAATTGAGCCGAAATGTGCTTTATTTCATAACTAATTGACTCAAAGCCTGAGCTTTGTAAATATGGAACTAAGGCCACTCCAAATTGATCTGTTGAAAAAAAGTTGAAGAGGCGAGCGAGAAAAAAAAATAGATCTATAATTTTTTTTTGAAAACAGGACAATTCTCCAGCGAGCGAAGAGCGAAGAATAAAAAAAAGAATCACATTTCGATATAAAAAAAAATTGCATTATCAAGAGATACAGGTTTATACAGCTATATTTTACATTCAAATTAATTCTTATACAAAGAATATATATCTAAAGTTGCACTTAAGGTTTCTCTATTGAGTTACCTGAGTGCGCACTTAATGCGGCTTCCATCTCTGTGCGGAGATGTAGTGTCTGCGTGCTTTCCCCAATACCGTCGTCGTCGGCTGCTGCGTGCTGAGTGCAGCGGAATTTTTTTTTAAATAACGAGGACCAGCACGGGGGGGGGGGGGGTCTCGCGGAACCCGGATACTGTTAGCCCGAATTTTTGGTTTTCAAAAAGGGGGATTTAGATTTTTCCATATCGTTACATTCTGGTTACAGATGTTCGTTTTTATTTAATTTTTTTAGAAATCGTACCTTTCCGTCATTGATTCAGATAGCGTGCCCTTAGGATTAAATTGTTTCTATGTTGTTAAGTCGCGGTTGTTAACGAGGCATGTGGCTGATATATTTCATGGGTTGGGTGTAAGTTATATTTTGTACCGTAATCCCTTCCGTCGTTGTATTAAGAGAGTGTTGTTGTTGTTATACTGGGTTAAAATGTGTATCCTGTCAGACCTTGCCCGTCCGTGGCGTCGTCACAGGGCACAGACCAGGGGGCCCTATTGACAGTACAGATGTGACCCGTTGACTATGCCCTGCGACGGGGTAACTATAGGTCGGTTTTCATATCCGTGCCATGCTCGGGCCGTGATAGTACCGTAGGCTCCCTCTGAGCGGGCACG
Organism: Dreissena polymorpha; assembly: GCF_020536995.1. Taxonomy (NCBI): domain Eukaryota; kingdom Metazoa; phylum Mollusca; class Bivalvia; order Myida; family Dreissenidae; genus Dreissena; species Dreissena polymorpha. Next base: position 69,622,717 of record NC_068357.1, read on the forward strand.
GGCGAGTGGCCCCATTGACAGTACAGAAGTGACCCGTCATCCGTGCCCGCCCAGGGGATCCCTTCATGGCTATAGTCCACGGACAATCTGTAACCTGTTATTCTCTATATATCAGTACGAGATTTGTGGAAAATGCTTTTTTGGGGAAACAAACTGTAAACCTTCATAAGCAGACTCAACAGATTTCAAATGTCAGTACTGTGGAGAAGTTTTAACCAACGAAAAGTTTTTCTCTGTGATGTGAATGGCAACACCAAAGAAAACAATTTTGTGACACTTGCGGTACAAAATTTTACAAAAGCGATTCCAAAAGGACTCATTGAAAGCGTCACACTTGTGGCAGAGTAGCAGTAACAAGAAATATCTTTAAAAAAGATACACGGCGTTGATTGTGGTTTGAGTTTGTGAAAGGTTAAGAGTTCAAAAAATGAGACCAAGGATAGCGAATGTCTTTTTCTGTGCAGTTCTTAGCTGGATCACACGCAATACGGGATGTTACGCGGAGTTTTCGCGGCTTATTTTACATATTGCTGGTCATAAACCTATAGACACAAAACAGAAAACCAAATGAAGAATTGAAGTGAAATTTAAACATATGAGTCCACCGGCCACACGCGAAGTATCCGTACATATTTTAAATATTTATACGAGCGTTCTTCGAACAAACCTGTTTTAGTGGTTTGTCGGGCATTGCTTTTTGATTCGATTATTAACAGTATTAATCATCGCGCTCATGCTTTATACATTAGGCAATATGGTGGAATAATTCTTGTTAAATTAATTAAAAATAATATTTATTATGGTATTGTTGAAAACACATAAAGAATCTATTATTGACATACCATAATTATATCGCTGAATATCTTCATTTAACATCTTTTGTGGTCTAAAGAAAATCTCAGTTCACCTAGTTCACGGATAGGGTCTATATTATATAACAAACTGGCCACGAACTCAGGTCAGCACATGAGCGTCTTCGGACGCAGCGATGACCTGTAAATTAAACCTGATAACTCACGGGTTGAAATGCAATGTATAAAAGTGAGGCCACGCTTCCACTGCTTTTTATACTTTTACATGTTAACATGTTGATAGGAATATGAAAGTCAGTACTAAAATGAGAACATAGCCTTTAAGTAAAAACGCTGTTGCCTCTGAAAATAAAAGGTGGACGCACAAACTGTATTGATGTCGAGATTGAGTGTAAAATTGTTCTATCTATTAAGCCTTTTCGTGAGAGATAAAATTGTTTCATGCTGCACACGCAGTAAAACAGTGTTACAAAGACGCGGACATGTTTCCAATGTTCTGGTGGTATGCTCATATCAGCCTATGGGATAACTGAACTGTATTCATTCTGAACTAGCCGCGGGAAATTTTATTTGAATTTTATTGGACAGTTACAAAGGTCAGGTAAGGTGAAAAGCTGGCGTATACAGCTAACGCCGAAAAAGTTCAGAGCTCGGTTTCGGTTTAACTTTTGCCCCATGTTTTTTTTTTATTTAACAGCCCAACTTTGAAGACACTAGATCAATTTATATTAGAAAGTTTCGGATATTTTTCAATTTTAATAATGTCGAGAAATTCCGAAAGCACAAAAACAAATTCTTACAAATATCACAACATAAATGTGTAGTCTTTGGTCAAGGCACAACCCGTATTTTCATATGGCCTAGTATGCATAAAATGAAGAAATACACATGCAAAGTGTTTAGATATGTTTCTATGGTGATTTTGATTGTCACGATAATGATTGGCAAAATGATCATATATAAGACATTCATTTCGAATGGATATTGATTTTTCCCAGGAAAATGTGTACACTCAAAAGCACTCCTGACACAATAAGCTCATATTTATAATTTCACAAAAGCGGCTCAAAATATGGACTCGAAATTTCTTACATCAGTGTTGAAGTATATTGTTGCATTTAATTCACCCAACTCTGATGCATTGGCACTTCTGGACCAAGTGTGGTTTCCGTGTGCTACACGTGGAGATGGAATTTTATAAACGAGTTTTATTTTTGTAATAATTATTTTTAGCTCACCTTTGCGCAAGGTGCTCAAGGTCATCTATTGCGATCACGTTATGTCCGACACCCATTGTCGTGCTGTGTGCAGTAGGCTTTCGTCTACTTTATGCAAGTTACCACTCTAGGGTCGACATTTATCATCCAATCTTGACGAAACTTGGTCAAAATGTTTATGTAGATGATATATGACTCGATGTTGTTTAAAGGTGGTCAGAACGTAATATCTTGACAAAATATGGGCAGTTTGAATCAGGATCTACCGCGTTCAAAAACATAGGTCGCAGGTGCTATCTTAGAAAAAGTTTGTTACCACACTAAATGCCACATTTATGACTCAATCTTTATGAAACATGATAAGAAATTTTATCTTGACAATATTTAGTACAAGTTGACCTGCCTTTCAGCAGAGTCATTCTCCCGTTTGTACTTACAACATTCAGGTTAATCCTTATCTCTACATCTTCATCGCAAAATGGTTAAGATAAGTCAATATCTTGCAAGAAAACAGATATCAACAATATTGATATATTTCATTTGATATAAAATCCTTCTCACCTTATACCAATTAATGCATACAATTGGGCAACGCATGCATGACAATTTTTGTTTCAAAGATCGTAGTGTGCAATAATTATTATATTACTGCGATTTGCTGTTTGCATATTTTGCAATTCAATACATAAATAACATATATGTTGATTTTACAAAAATCGATTTTTGCGCCTCTAAAAAACTATAATTTGCATCCGGACCCAAATAGTGATAGGATTATAATAGGGTCTTATTAGCAGTAAAAACGACAGCTAAGCGTTAAACTACGGTATCTGTGCTTAACATTTTAGAAAGATACAACAGTCTACTCGTTACCCTCAACATGTTTGAACATATCATGGGGCGCCCATGTAATTAAATCAAACAGTTAAAAATCTTGTAAAGATATACTATTTTTGTTCTGACCTTCATAAACAAATTGGTCCATCAAACACAATTTCAACATGTAAAATTGCAGATGCATTTATTAATTTATAAATAGCATGTGCTAAAATGACAATATACAGACATTCTATTGACATTACAAAGTTGTATATACATATAATTTTCTATGTAAGAAAACACATCATAAACTAGGAACTTTCTGACAGAATAAATAGCACAGGTCGTGACTATACAAAGACACAATGAGTAAAACTAAAATAAGTTAACCTAATTTGAGGCCACATAACTTGGCAACTATTTCCGATCTATTGAAACATCAAATACTTTCTGTTATTTACATACAACAAGCGTTTTTTCCGAAAACAAAACAAAAAAACACCTAATTCTAATTGCTGGAAAAAGATTAACAAGTTCATGTAAAATACTAGTAGTAGCTTAACTTCAAAATTAGATACAATATTTATATTGTAAAATATTCTACCCAGTTCAGTCGAACAAACCATCTAGGAAGCATTTGTAGCAAATATATAAGCCAAGCTCTGGAAAAAAGGGGCTTAATGGATATGCGTAAATGTCCAAAATTAGCCTGTGCAATATCACAGGCCAAACAGGGATCAGACACTTTCTGCTCACTTTCCACTTTTATAGTATTTTTCTTTTAAGGAAGTATCTTAAAGAAAATCTAGTAAAGGAAAAAGTGTAATCCCTGATCAGCCGGTGTTGACTGTACAGCATGCATTAAACCCGGTTTTTCCAGAGTGAGGCTCCATTATATGACTCGCGTTCTGAGAAAACTGGGCATAATGCATGTGCATAAAGTGTTGTCCCAGATTAGCCTGTGCAGTCCACACAGGCAAATCAGGGACAACTCTTTCTGCCTAAATTGGATAAATGAAAAATGTCATACAAGAGGAAAGTGTTGTCCCTGATTAGCCTGTGTGGATTACACAGGCTAATCTGGGATGACACTTTCCGCACATGCATTAAACCCCGTTTTCCCAGAGTGAGGCTCCATTATATTAGTTGTAAAAAGATTATGAACTGAATAGGACAATCAGTGTTGAAGATGTTTACATTCTTGCCAGTACTGAGATACATGATCAGGATATATTATCTTTGTTAAATAATTATTTATTATTATACATTCAATGCATAGTTGATTAAATATTACATGGAAGTACAAATGATAAGCATGATTGAATAAAAAGTAAAAGCGTGGTTTTTAGACAGTCTTACCATTAAATGTAGGCATGACACATGACATACGTAAGTGACATACGTAAGTGACATGATGTTAGTTTATAGACAAATGGGAGTACATTTAGACATGTTTGCTGAAACTTAGTTATATAACATGAGGGTCAGTTGATACCCGAGCAATACTTCAAACATCACATAATAGAAAACATTACACCAAATGAAACGGAAAATTATTGTTAATTTAGACATAAAGATGCCAAGTACATGCAATTATTGGCTCAATCGTATATTTACATAGACAGATCGGAAAACAGTGAAAAGTCTACAAAATATTATATAGCATGGAATGTTCAGAATCGGAAAAAGAGGGAAGTCAAAATAGTTCATGTCAAATCTTAAAAAGGCAATGTTTTACATAATTTTACAATGAGTGTAGGTAGTAAGCAGACAACTAGTTTATTGACAAACAACTGTCTCTTAAATATTTGAAAAAAGGAATTTGATTTTCATATTTATATAAGTAAATAAATAATACTATTTATGCCAATTACAAAATGAAGTTAATGCCAATGTTAATATTATTATTCTATATACATGAAAACATTATAAGTCAAAACATGTTACTTAGAATTGGTTGGTGCAATTACATGCACTCAGACTAAAAAGTTAAATGTTACAGGCTAAAATAGGTTATACATAATTTCAGACAGAGTACTATCTATAACGATAGCTTCCCTTGAACATACAATATGCTATATAGATGACAATGTAGTAATTCTCAGGTAATATATAGATACTTATTAACAGACACACAAGGCTGTTGAGAGAATATATTTGATATTTATCATTTAAAAAAACATTGCAATAATTCAAAACAAGCTAGGAAAACGGAATATATTCGCGCAAGAAATTATTTAAAGAGAGATGATCAGTTTAGATTGTTTTACATGCACTTTTAAAATATTGTTTGTGTCATTTTTTTCATATTGTTAATGCTTATTACAATCATTTTAAATACTAAAATATCACACATACATAAGAAACTACATACTATTAACACTTGAATGTGATTTAAGGGTACTTAAAATATTTATAAACATAATTAAAAAATAAATTGTAAACATTGTATAATCATACAATTAACAAGGTTGTAACATAAGTGCTTTTCTCTTCCCGGATACATATTGTATTTCAATATTTTATTAAAGTAAGAGCCTGTTTATAAAATTAAGCATTCTGAATGAAATTTCTAAATTTAAGTAAATGTCGGCAATAAAAAAATCTTTCTATCGGAACAATAAGTATATATAATAATATTATGTCCCAATTATTTAAACTAGGTATACACTCAACAACAAAAACAAACATGTATATTTCAACCATTGTTACAACAAAACTAATTAAACTTCATGAAAAATTACAAAAGTCAAATTAAACACATACTTTTATTGTATGATATACAAAATTTATAAAATAGTGATTTTATACACTCAAGTAAAACATATAAATGGCATATATTAATATTTACTGCTTTTCCTTTACAATATATATCTGTTTTTACTACGAGGATCAGCAATTATAATACATAATTATGTTGCTAATGAAGTCATGATATATAGACATAATAAATAATATACAATCACACAAAGACAAGAGTTTGTTGGTCTGTTTCAATAATACAACCCATTCTAAATGTACATATTGCACATGGAAATTTAAAACAATATAAACAACAAAACAATCAACAAAACAAATACAATATCTGATCAATATTATTTAACTTGTCCATGCACAATTGTTTGCATCAACCACATTTTATATACAAAACAATGAAAAGACAACAATAATGAATAACATAATGGGTGAATTGGGGAGAAAATTTTGCTAAGATGGAAAACAATTTTCCGATTCATGCACAAATATTGGACAGAGCTTGAAATTATAAAGAATCATTCATAAACATAACTAAGACATATTGTTTGAAAGTTTTATTTTTAAAAAAAATGCAAGTCAGAAAAATGAATTTAGATTCAACCTTTTGAGATTGCAGTTCCGAAAAAAAGTGCGTGAATTTTCTTGTAAACAATAATTTCAAACCATGTATGATTTTTACTATGACATGATGATTATATTATCATATACATGTATTTCCATTGAATGCAATTAATAAACATTAACCATGTGAATTTTAAATTAATTTGCATATTACACAAAAGCCAGGAATGTACACATATTTAAGTTTAATTTGAGAACCACAATCTGTTGTTTTTTTTTAATGGACCAATGTTTTTAAAGTTGACATATTTTCATTGCACATGCAGATTGCTAAAAGCTTGATTGACAAAAATGTGCTAAAATTATCTAAACATGACATGCCTTATAATGTGCTTATAAATATATCATATACATTAATATAGTACTGCATTCTCACAGCCATATTTTGAACACTTCAAACATTTGCAGCACTCCTAAGAATAAATTACTTTTAATAGAAAAAAACAAGAGATTGCCGAGCAATATTGTCCCCTACCGGTGAAACTCCACCATTGTCAGTAAAAAAAATAATCTTTATTTTTTTTAATATATTTGTTGCCATAGCAACCAGAATCCTTGATGTAGGAACAAAATGAAATGGCGTGCATAATGTCCATATTGCCATCTACCAATGTTTCAAGTTTCATGAAAAAATATGAAGAACTTTTAAAGTTATCGCAGGATCCAGAAAAGTGTGACGGACTGACAGACAGACAGACCGAGCGCAAACCACAAGTCCCCAGTTTCACCAGTAGGGGACAAAAACACAAAGAAAAACATAAACTATGAAGTCTTCCCTAAAACATGGGAGAAACAGGAATAAACAGCAACAAAACAAACAACAACCTTTGATAAAAATAATCTCATGGAATCTGTAAAAAAATGTACTCATTATATGCATACTATAATTAAATTACACACTCTTTCAACATGTTCTAATGGTATAGCCTATATATAAATAATTAAGAATTAACATCATTAATAATTAGGTAAATGAGTTCAATAATTGTTTATTTACAAAAAACTCATTAATCTCTATTGGTCAACACTTTAAATTTATTGGACAAGGTCCATGCTTTTATTTGTTTCAAAATGCTGTTAAAACTTAAACAGCATACACATTAACCAATATCATTGTATTTATGTCCTATAATTTCAGTATCAACCATAAACGAATGACATTTGTTAAACATTATCCAAACACTAAAAAATATGCTCATCAATTTCTACTTTATAAATTTTGAGTCTGAAACTGTCATATCTGAAATAAACATGTTCAGCAGGTACCACAGTTTTGTACACATTGTTTAAAATTGAGTCACACGTTTTTAAAACAGGGATTAATTCAAGTGTTGTCTCAGATATGCCTGTGAAGTCCACACAGGCTTATCAGGGCAACACTTTCCACTGTATGGTATTTTTCCTTTAAAGGAAGCCTTATCTTAGAGCAAATCTAGTTTAGGTGGAAAGTGTTGTCCCTGTTGGCCTGTGTGGACTGCACAGGCTAATCTGGTGTGACCTTTCACACCTGCATTAAGTCTCAATTTTGCAGGACAAAGCTCAATTATTCTCTAATGGATTTGAATGAAGCAGCAACACAAGGTAGACAACTAGACTTTCTACACCTGAAATATGTCTTTTTGGCACTCAATTTGATAACAATAACTTGCAACTTATATAATGACATGATTCATTCAGCCATAGAAGGTCTAAAACAATAGAGATTTTAAAACCTCATATTCATGTTCTTACCCATGTTCTTACTCTTGCTAAATTTGCAGACAGGAAAATATTTTACTATTATTTAACATTATGTCAGTTGTCTTTAATATTTCCTTTCATGTTCTATTACTGTTCTTCCTTCTTCCTTCCAAAACTTACACTCCAAAATCTATTCAAATTGCAGAAAATCATTAATGTATTTGTTTTACATTTGTCTAAAATTCAAAACAGGCCAAACAGCATTTTAAATGTCACAAACAAGTTCAACATTGTTTGTTTAATTATAGACGTTGGCATTGGCTTAATTGACATATTCCCACCCCCTCAAAATATTTCTTTGTGTCAAGAGAACACCACATTTTGATCATGATAATACAATTTTATTGCAATCACTTCCTCCCAAAGAATTCCTGACACATCTAGTAACATAATATGAAAACAGGATTGTCAACACTAACATCGTTTCAATTTTGCATGAACTACACACTACCATTGCACAGAAAATCCTTCAATAGACTAATACTCAAGAGGTATTGACTTTCAGAAATCCTTCCAAGACCTTGTTCAGGTCACTCACTGTGAGTGTGTTTACTTGGGGAAATCCTAGCAAGCAATCCAAGACATTGTTCAATGCACTCATCGTCAATGTGTTAAATTTCAGAAATTCTTCCAAGACCTTGTTCAATTCACTCATTGTCTATTTGTTGACTGTGGAAATCCCGGAAAGCAATCCAAGACATTGTTCAATTCACTAATCGTCAATGTGTTGAATTTCAGAAATCCTTCCAATACCTTGTTCAATTCACTCATTTCTATTTGTTGAGTTGTGGAAATCCTGGAAAGCAATCCAAGACAGTGTTCAATTCACTCATCGTCATTGTGTTGTCCTGGCAAGCAGTCTCTCAACTCACTTGGCAGTGTTTTGACTTACGGAAATCCTGCCAGTTGCTCAATTCACTCGTTCCCTTGACGTATTCACTTGCGCGGAGATTCGCTTCTTGTTTCTCTTCATTTTGGCCATTTCTTCACCGAATATGTCGCCTGTTCTCAAAGCCGAGACAAGGTCGTCAAACTCACCTGAGAAATATATAATAAATATAAATGGGCGGTGCTCAGTGAAAAAGGGTTAATGCATGTGCGTAAAGGTGTAGTACACACAGGCTAATCAGGGATGACACTTTTGCATAAACTAGATTTTTTTTTACGAAGAGTTGTACTTTAAACAAAAAATATCATAGAAGCAGAAAGTGTCATCCCTGATTAGCCTGATCGGACTGCACAGGCTAATCTGGAACGACACTTAACGCACATGAATTAAACCCCCTTTTCATGGAGCGAGGCTCAAATACAAAACTGGAGCTCAATTACACTATGGAAATGATAGATAAACTTTAAAAACTTTGCTTGCTCCACCTGTCCTTTTGATTTAATTGATTGGGTTATGCAATCATGTGTTTTTATGTACCTCTGAATTATCAACAATAACTCTATAATTGCCAGTTCCATTAAGTATCTAATCAATAGTTTATTAGGATAATCCAGGTAAAATTGTTATAAATCAAACTTACATTCCTTAAACTAGGACCATACCAAAAAAAGATTCAAGAGTATTTTCAGTAAACCTACAACTTTCTATGCAATTGCATGCAATAATAAAATAAGTTGTAATAGATTCCTGGATGCAGACAGTAATAAGATCATGATTATGAAAGAAGTAAAACGGCTATTTTTTCGTTTGCACATATCCAATTTTCAAATCAATGTCATGGCGTAGGAAAAATAAAAACAAACCAGAAATGTTTGTAAAACTTGCAGCGAAGTGGTCAATATATGCAATTGTTCTTGATCTCAAAATTCAAATGGGTCTTTTCTAAAGACTACCCAACATACTTATTATGCTCCCTTTGAAGAAGTGGAAGTATGTTGCTTTGCAACTGTCTTTACGTAGGTCTGCAGACCATTTGGTTTCCACACGCTATCTTGATTTTGAGGTCAAAAGTCAAGGTCAAAGGGGCTCAAAACATTAGTTTCCAAACACATACCATCATACACAACTTTCTGGTATGCTTGTTACCTGGGAGGACAGGAAGACACCTATTAATTTTGAGGTAAATATGAAATTAGACCATGCTATGTGAAAAAGAGGTTTAATGCATGTGCGTTAAGTGTCGTCGCAGATTAACCTGTGCAGTCCGCACAACACTTTCTGCTTTTATGGTATTTTTTGTTTACAGAAAGTTTCTTCGTTGCAAACATCCAGTTTAGGCAGAAAGTGTTGGCCCCTGATCTGCCTGTGCAGACTTCACAGGCTAATCTGGGACAACACTTTAAGCACATGCATTTAACCACTTTTTCACAGAGCATGACCCAATTCAGTTCTTAACAATATCCTGAGGATGCATTGACCTTTGATGATTCTAATTGGTTTTCAGGTTTCTCAGAAGAAAGGACAATACTTCTATCAACTTTGTTGCCAACAAAATCAAATCTTCCCGCCCAATATCAATTGTAGCCATGCTCACAATGGAAGCTTAAAATGTTCTTCACATTTAGTGTAAAAAGTAACAAAGAAATATACCAGCACTTCTTCCAAGCTAAAAGAACTCGTGGGTACAAATGAGTATAATATCTTTTTATGAAGTCTTTAATGAACTGTTTAACACACACAAAGCAAAGCTATGTACAGCAAATGAATATTGTGTATTTAGCCCTCTAAGCATATATTTGGCTAACAATTAAAGTTCTTAAGCTATAAATGATTATGAAGAAAGATCCCATGGTTGTAAATTTGCAAACTGAAGCTCGTATAAATGTTGCAAAATGAGCACTTATAAATGATAATTAAATACTAATGTAATGCTTTCATTGACAGCTTTTGACAAAGGTAATGAAGACATGTAGACATGAATTATGTACCATACAGCCAACAACATGTTGTCTGTTTACAATTACCACAGGCTTGAAAATGTAGTAAGAGTCTTTAACATAAATGAAACAATCAAATTGTACAAAAATGATGATGTTTTTATAGTATTGCATGAAATAATTAGCTGTTATTTGTGACCATCACGCTTAGATACCCAGCAAAATGAAAACTGAAAAGGTAACACAAATGAGCCTCGCTCTGTGAAAAGGGGATGTAATGCATGTGCGTATAGTGTCGTCCCAGATTAGCCTGTGCGGACTGCGACAGGGTCAACACCTTCTGTTTCATGATATTTTTCGTTTAAAGAAAGTCTCTTCTTAGCAAAAATCCAGTTTAGGTGGAATGTGTTGTCCCTGATTAGCCTGTGCAGACTGCATGGGCTAATCTGGGACAACACTTTTAGCACATGCATTAAACTCCCTTTTCACAGAGCACAGCCCATTAATCTTTTTAGAGCTGCATATCATTTACTAGCGTTATATGTGAAAGAGGTATCGTGTCTTGTCTTTTTTTTTAAATTGTCATTTTAACTATAAAACATTATAATTGTGATGTATATTCAAATCATGTTTTTAAGTCACTTCAAACAAAAAATAAGAACTCAGTAACTTGTCTTAAAAGAGGGCCATTTGGATAACAGCCCTTGATCTCTCACCTGAGACCAAAAGGAACTGACCCATTGTGATAAGCTTTTATGCTGTTTCATCATCTATTTTATTTTATTTTTTAGTTTTTTCCCCCACGTTACCCAGTTCCAAATTTAGCTGAGATATAATTGGTATTTAAATGTTGCTTCTAGAGGGTTCACAGCCTTTTTATTCCATTTGACTTAGTGGTTTCTGACCCAACATGACCAATCTAGAATTGGGCTGAGATAAAATTCTGACAAATATTCAAACAAGTATCAGGACAATTGGAAAATACATAAAATATGTAGTGTGTTGTTAAGCTAATTCTTTAATTTTGAACCCTTATAAGTTTTTTACCCCAGATGACCCTTTTAAAAACTTGGTCCAGACGTCATTGGGGCGAATGTTCTGACCAGGATTTGTGAAGATTGGGCAATAAAAGAGGGCTCTAGTGTTCAGATGGCAAACAATGACAGCCCACAAGGGACAAAAGGCAATTACAAATACCATTCATGCCCATTTTGTTATCTTTACATGTGTAAACCTTAAATATGAGCCATGCTCTATGGCAAAGGGTTAAATACATGTGCGTAAAGTGTCATCTCATGGATGTCACTTTTCGCTAAAACTAGAATTTTGCAAAGAAGAGACTTTCTGTAAACAAAAAATACCATACAAGTGGAAATCGTCATCCCTGATTAGCCTGTGCTGACTGCACAGGCTAATCTAGGACAACACTTCAAGCACATGCATTAAACCCTCTTTTCACAGAGCTTGGCTTAATTACATTTAATAGTTACTTTATATAACAAGAAATATGAAGACCCAGACAGACATGAGAACACAAGCTATTAAGAAATGACAAGCAGCAGTATAGTAAATAATTTGATTTAATGGCAAATATATAATGATAAGCCTTGGAAACGTTGAAAGTAAATGGATATTTTAGAGATATAAATAATACTTTTAAGTGTCTTTTCCTTCTCCCTTGGCTCTAAAAAACAACAATAATTAACCCTGTAACTAATTTACTTTATCCTAAGTAACAACAAACTGTCGGAGATGGGTGATGCTCCCCAAAGTGTTTTTTTGTCACAATATTGCACTATATATTCAGATAAAAGGAAACGTCTTGAGGGCACAGTATTTGGGGGGGGGGACAAGAATATTTTGTTATTAAATTTCAAAGGGCCATAACTCTGTGAAAAATCATCCGACCAGAACCCGCTGATAATATGCATATTTCCTCTTGGCAGTGAAGCTTCCTATAAAGTTTCATTGAATTCCGGTCATTAGTTGCGGAGAAATAGCCCTGACAAGAATTGCACTATATGTACAGTTAATGGAACATTTCAAAGGACCATAACTCTGTGAAAAATCATCCAACCAGAACCCGCTGATAATATGCACATCTCCTCATGGTAGTGAAGCTTCCCATAAAGTTTCATTGAATTCCGGTCATTAGTTGCTGAGAAATAGCCCGGACAAAATTTGTGCACGGAGGGACAGCAGACGAAGCGGCGACTATATGCTACCCTCAAAATTTTTTGGGGGAGCATAATAAATACATTAAGAATTAAGGCTTTAATTGCTTTTAAATAGATGTCACTAATTATACAGAATAAGAAGAGTTTAGAAGTTTATGTTTACAGCTCAATGAAGTACATTTTTATATTGAGAATTGCATCAGATATGTGTGAAGTCTTTTTTTCAAATAAAATGGATTGCATTATCCTTCATTTCTGTGTGACAGCAACTGACAGTGAGTGATATATGACATCACATTCAGTTTCAATAAATCATTAATATGACAAACTACATTTATCGGTTCTCAAATTATGCCATGCAATTTTACAATTCATGCTGATTATTTCTTAGTTGTTATATGTTTCAAGATAACAATATGCTACTACAATAATTTGATTATGTTGTTATTTTCAATACATATAAATACATGAATATGTAAACAACTAACTCATATTAGGCTTCAACAACCAAAACACTTAGTTTTCTTATAAACAATGTGTTGTAAGCCAGTTAGAAAGCTAAACAAGAGCTGTCAGAGGACAGCGCGCTCGACTATTGACTAGTGCTTGACAGTATAACGTAAGCCATCATGGGGAAATTGTTCATTTTCAATAATTTATTAGACACACGTTAAAAAATAAAAAAAAGGAAAAAAATAGGGGGGTATAATGTGGGGTGTGGTAATTTATTAGATGATGTTTAAAAAAAAAATGGGGGGGGGGGGTATGGGGGGGTAGGGGGGGTGGGGTGGTGAGAGGGGGTTATAATGTGGGGTGTGGTAATTTATTAGACGATGCTTAAAAAAAATGTTTGGAGGTGTGGGGGTTGGGGGGTGGGGGTGTGTGGGGGTAGGGGGGTGGGGGGTGAGAGGGGGGTATAATGTGGGGTGTGGTAATATTTTTTTTGGGGGGGTGGGGGTGAGAGGGGGGTTTATAATGTGGGGTGTGTTAATTTATTAGATGATGTTTAAAAAAATAAAATTGGGGGGGGGGGGGTACGGGGGGTGGAGTGGTGAGAGGGGGGTATAATGTGGGGTGTGGTAATTTATAAGACGATGTTTAAAAAAAAATGTTTGGGGGTGTGGGGGAAGGGGGGGTGTGGGGGTAGGGGGGTGGGGGATGGGGGTGAGAGAGGGGTATAATGTGGGGTGTGGTAATTTATTAGACGATGTTTACAAAAAAAAATTGGGGGGGTGAGGTTGGGGGGGAAGGAGGGATTCTGGTAGGGGCGTGTGGTATTGTTTGGGTGGAATCCATTGTGGTATTCAGGTAAGTGTTGTTTTGTCAAAGTAATAATAAAATGTGATCATAAATAAAGAAGTAATGGCAATTTAAGCAAAAGGTTCAATTATCTAAGTGTAAAAGGGGCCATAATTATGTCAATATGCTTGATACAGTGGTCTGCTCTTGTTTATAGGTTGGGGTCATGTTGGTAAACAAGTATGCAACATATAAAAGCAATATGTCACAGGATATAGGAAATATTTGGGGTAGTAAGCAAACTTTAACATAGATTTATCAATAATATGCATATTCTAAGTATAAAAGGGGCAATAATTATGACAAAATGCTTGGGGTCATGTTGGTAAACAAGTATGCAAAATATAAAAGCAATATGTCAAGGGACAATGAAAATAAATGGGGTAGTACAAAAACTTTAACATTTGCTGCATATTCTATTTTTAAGTGGAAAAGGGGCCATAATTATGACAAAATGCTTGATAGAGTTGTCTGCTCTTGTTTATAGGTTGGGGTCATGTATGTAAACAAGTATGCAAAATATGAAAGCAATATGTCAAGGGACAAAGAAAATATTTTGGGTAGTACGAAAACTTTAACATTTGCACGCAAACGAAGACGAAGACGCCGGGGTGAGTAGGATAGCTCCACTATATATATTTCATATATAATAGTCGAGCTTAAAATAACTGTGGGATGGAGATAAACAAATAATTTTCTTTATGGTCAACAATGTTTGCCAGAGTTTGACCTTTGTTATTACGTTCTTTTTCATCCAACATGCCAGACCCCCCAATCTGGGAGGGAAAGTCCCATTTTTGGGGTGTTTATCCTTGCGTCCTGATATAAGACAATTTTGTGCCGATATTCGTAAAAAACAAAGTATGTTCTAAAAGTTTACAATAATATTTTTTATTAAAGCTCTCTCTGGCTAAAACTTACTCGAGGTTGCACCAGTGTTGTTTTTGGCACCTAATCAGCAAATAAATTATTTTATAAGGAATTAACACCATGGGGTTTTTATGACAGGGGTCGCTTATTGCTATTGATAGATGTGTGAGACGTAAACAGAGTGTCTTCTGTCACTTTAAGGAAATATTATGATAAAAAAATGGGGATTTTTTAAAGAATGCCATTTGCACGAATTTCTTGCCATAATTTTTAATTTGTCGCCATTGGCAACAATAGTAATTGACAGCCAGAACCCTGAGTCACTCTCATGGCGATAGTGCGTATTTTTGTTTACTTCCAGAAAATGGGACTCTAGTTTGTGTTCATGAAATATTTAAACACATTTATGGCCGATGTTGGCCAGAAAAATATAGTTTTTGTGAGTAATATACTGACTACTGACTAAAGTAAAGGTGGAACGATTGATCGTTTTTGGTGTCATGGTGGGACTATCCCGCTTTTAGGTAAAAGGTCCTGACACTTTTTATAGAATGTGTCGCGATTTGGACCTGAGCAATAATGGCATGTGTGAACTGTATTTAGTTCTTCTTGAAAGCTTAGTGCTTTTACGAGTACATACCTACAGCTCAGAGTTCTTCCTGATAAAATTAAATTCCATGCCAAATAATTAAGTCTCAAGTTTGTCTATAAAACAGCATTCGATCAACCTAAGACATTGTAACAATTACAATACCTGTTACCATTGACATCAATTTGAGTGTTTTAGTGGCTCAAACAAAAAGTTGATAAAAACCATAATCAAACCCAAATCCTAAGTTTGGAATTGACAATGCAATCTATCTTACAGAGGTTCTGGAGATAATCGATGCCACACGATTGGTTGATTAGACACAAGATCTATCTTGTGGAGGATTCGGGAGATGCTAGATGTATACATTTGCGTATTTTCATATTCTGAATACTCTGTGTTTTCTATTACAAAAACTTCTTGAACGGATAACGTGTTCAAAATTTGGATTATTGTCCTTATTCTGAGAGCACACCATACCAAGTATACTGTT
This sequence comes from Dreissena polymorpha, assembly GCF_020536995.1. Classification (NCBI taxonomy): domain Eukaryota; kingdom Metazoa; phylum Mollusca; class Bivalvia; order Myida; family Dreissenidae; genus Dreissena; species Dreissena polymorpha. The sequence goes on from NC_068357.1 coordinate 69,638,937, forward strand.
TTAATTTGAGCATTAAGGTTAACTTTAAGATCTGTTTGTGTTTATTTATGAACGAAAATAGTTTATGTTGCTCATTTTGCCTATTAAAGTGCCACCTGGATTCCAGGTGGCCAAGTTTACACGAAATATCTCGTTACCAGTTGCAATGCCCAGCCACCCAGAGGGTCAATAGCTGGGCTGGTGGATTATTGCAGCTAGAACGGTATTATACTTCTTTTATCACATAACTAACACAAAATTGTACTTTAATACACAAAGACTTAAATGATGTTGTATTATTAAGTTAATACAATTTGTCTTACCTTTATCGCTTCCGTTCACTTGCCCGTTCATAGTGCCTGCCTTCTTTGTCAACCTCAGTTCACGCTCTTTCTTCAGCTGAAAATTGTTATGAGGGCTTTTGAGTATTCTGTGCATATAATGAGTAAGTATTCTTCTATGCTTTTAAATTATTATTTTTATAAGTACCCTTATTAGTTACTTGCCCAAAAAGATGGCCTGTCAAACATCATTTAAACATGTACAAAATACAGATAAAACAATGAAATAGATTATTCCCTTTTTAATTTATTTTTCAATTATGAAATGACTATTAAAATTTGTTCAAACAAATCATTTCCAATGAAAATATAGACACATTGGAATGCATTACTACCAGTTTTTTTTTCAATTATTTGATATCCTTCACCAATTTCAAAATTTTGTGACAGAATGAGGAACAGACTGAATGAATCGCGGACAGACATTGCCAATTCTATATCTGTCCACTTGGCAGGGGATAATAATAACTGATAGAACCATATGACACAATATGCTCTAGACTTAACATGCACTTACAACTTATTTTAAAAGTCCTTCAAAATTCCATATGTCTACAGAAAATGTTTAAAGGGGAACCACCTCTTGAGAAAGAAGTATCCTCGAAAGGGTTCAAAGAATTCTTGAAAGACAGAAGGACAGACAACACAGTGAATGAATGCTTTACCTGAAGAACACCATAACACGTACCTTCTCTTCAAGATGTGCTCGTTTCTCTTCCTCCTCCTTCATTTTGCGTATTTTCTCATTCTCTACTCGAGCGTCATTCATAGCCACAAGGAAGGCGTCAAACACACCAAAGAACTCATCTGGTTGGCCAGACTCGGCAATACCAAAACACTTCTGACAGGTTTCAAACTGCGGGAACACAAAACCATATACTGTTAAATTAAAACTGTATAATCTATTGAGCAGTCAAACAATGTTGAGTTCACAGGCATTGAAATTTAGATCTTACTTAAGAAAAAAATCCAAACATCAAACTCATGTATTTGTTTAAAGGCTTATAAATTATGACACAGTGAAAATTATGTCAAATTAAACAAGATCCAATAAATAGTTTTACAACAATAATGAGATCTAAACATTATTATAATATGTTTGCTCTTGACTTCTTCCAGCATTGTTCATTAGACAATTTTTTTTTTTTTTTTTCCTAGAAATGTTTTATATGGTTTAGTTGTCCAATGCTCAAATTGCGCCTTCTCAAACAATCCAAGCATTCTCACCCAATACTTTACAAATGATCAAGATGTAAACAATTACATCGTATATTTGTACTTTAATAATTGATTCCGATGCAAATGCATCTCTGTTTTCATCTAGTCTATTAGTGATTGGGGAGTATAATAATGGACATTTTTGCACCAACCATGAAACATACAAACAACCACTCCTCCAGTCTGACAATGGGGACCTTTTCCCTCATTTGGGGGGTAAAACAGAGCTATTTGTGCATGGGAGGGGGAATTGCAAAAGCAGGTAAATGACAAATGTTTAATTCATATCAGTTTTAACAGAATTAAATAAAATATCATTTTCTCTAAAGGAAGACACATTCTAACAGACCATACGATAGAAGGAATCCAGATGATTGTCCCACACATGACTTAAATCCCAAAACTGCTCTGTAAGCTTTGTTGAAGCCAAAATAATTATGGAAAGTGTGGAATACTGGGTATAAAAAATTACATTTACATCTACACTTCATAGTGATGACATATTCAGTTTTAATTTAACAACTTGGAAAATGTGGAAGTAGTTAGCTCCACAAACGTATAACATTTACAGCCCACTGAATTACTAACTTATCAACTGATAAACTATTTTTGCAGGGGCATATCACCCTCACCTTCTGTTTCATTTCTACGTAGTTTTCCTCCACTTCAGAGAAGCTGTACGTTGCCACGGTGATAAATTGTTTCATTACCGAGAGGAACCTGTCCCCTGGGGTCGTGGACCCTCGCTCCTCAAAGTAGCTCAACTCCTTCTCAATGTCCTTTAACCCCGTCCGTATCGTTCCTAACTCTTTGTCGAGCTCTGAGAAACTGCAAGACATTAATGTTCAGTTTTAAGATAACAAGAAATAACTCAACATGGTTATATACAACTTGTATGTCTGGAGCTAAATAAGAAATAAATAAATAATTTTTTTTTTTTTTTTCTAATTTTGTTTTTATAAGTGAAGTAACTGTTTCATATTGAAAATAGTTTTTTTTAAATAAAACATCCAACATCATGAATGGTTTTATAACATTTATGCCCCTATACAGGACTAAATAAAGATTAATTTAAATTCGAAATCCAGGACAATTTATTGAAACCTGATAAACCATGAAACAGCAAAAGTGGTACTAAATAAATATTAACTATGCATGTACTTGTTTTATCTAAACAGACTATAATTTTATTACTTATAATGATACAAAAGGGATGAATACTTTTTTACAGAAAACAATACTTACTTTACTTTGCAAGCAGTCCCTACAAAACTGAGATCGGTCCCAATCTTCAAGACATCTGGGAACTAAAGAAATGAAACAAAGATATGAGTCGCATTCTGAGAAAACTGGGCATAATGCATGTGCGTAAAGTCTCGTCCCAGATTAGCCTGTGCAGTCCGCACAGGCTAATCAGGGACGACACTTTCCGCCTGAACGTGATTTTTGGTAGCGAGGTACTTCCTTGAAACTAAAAATACCATAAAATCGGAAAGTGTCGTCCCTGATTAGCCTGTGGGGACTGCACAGGCTAATCTGGGACGACACTTTACGCACATGCATTATGCCCAGTTTTCTCAGAACGTGACTCATATTACTAGCCTGAACTAATATAATATGACCATATACAGTGCTAATCAAGTAACACATTTTGATTTTAAATTAAAAGGCTAACAAAAGTAGAAATTTATACAATGTAACTGTTCAAGCACAATCAGCCAGGATACAAATTTAAATTGCTGTTCTCTTTAATTATCACAATAGACCAAATTAGTGCATAAATTGTTAAAAACTTGCATACTCGTTTTTCTACCACGTCCACTAAATAATGTAATAAGGTGACATGTTTGTTGATGCTAGATTTCGTATCCACCAGATTGGTTAGGGATGAGATTGTGAAGCCCCTAGCGTTTCCCCGCTGGCCCCTATTCATGTAGTTTCCCATGGCAAGCACAATTTCTAGAAGTTTCTTTAGTCGACGGCTTTTTGTAAGTTGTTTGGAGCCTTCCAACACAGCTATTAATAAAAGATTACAAATTCATTAATTGCTAATTTAGCAGAAAAACAGTTTCTTTAAACCTGCAACTGCATACATAAATGGTACAGTTCATGTCCATAAATATGAACATGATTACAACAAAAGTAGTTACATAGATAATATCAAATTAAGCATAATTGTTTAATAATTTAATAATATAGACGCTTTAAACAAGGGATGTTTGTAAAACATGCATGCCCCCCATATGGGCTCTCCGTTGTAGTGACAGCCATTGTGTGAATATGTTTTTTGTCACTGTGACCTTGACCTTCGACCTAGTGACCTGAAAATCAATAGGGGTCATCTGCCAGTCATGATCAATGTACCTATGAAGTTTCATGATCCTAGCCATAAGCGTTCTTGAGTTATCATCCGGAAACCATTTTACTATTTTGGGTCACCGTGATCTTGACCTTTGACCTAGTGACCTGAAAATCAATAGGGGTCATCTGTGAGTCATGATCAATCTACCTATCAAGTTTCATGATCCTAGGAATAAGCGTTCTTCAGTTATCATCCGGAAACCATTTTACTATTTTGGGTCACCGTGAACTTGACCTTTGACCTAGTGACCTCAAAATCAATAGGGGTCATCTGTGAGTCGATCAATGTACCTATGAAGTTTCATGATCCTAGGCATAAGCGTTCTTGAGTTATCATCCGGAAACCATTTTACTATTTCAGGTCACCATGACCTTGACCTTTGACCTAGTGACCTGAAAATCAATAGGGGTCATCTGCGAGTCATGATCAATGTACCTATAAAGTTTCATGATCGTAGCCATTAGCTTTCTTGAGTTATCATCCGGAAACCATTTTACTATTTCAGATCACCGTGACCTTGACCTTTGATATAGTGACCTGAAAATCAATAGGGGTCAACTGCGAGTCATGATCAATCTACCTATCAAGTTTCATGATCCTAGGCATAAGCGTTCTTGAGTTATCATCCGGAAACCATTTTACTATTTCGGGTCATCATGACCTTGACCTTTGACCTAGTGATCTGAAAATCAATAGGGGTCATCTGCCAGTCATGATCAATGTACCTATGAAGTTTCATGATCCTAGGCATAAGCGTTCTTGAGTTATCATCTGGAAACCATTTTACTATTTTGGGTCACCATGACCTTGACCTTTGACCTAGTGACCTCAAAATCAATAGGGGTCATCTGCCAGCCATTATCAATCTACCTACGAAGTTTCATGATCCTAGGCATATGCGTTCTTGAGTTATCATCCGGAAACCATTTTACTATTTCGGGTCACTGTGACATTGACCTTTGACCTAGTGACCTGAAAATCAATAGGGGTCATCTGCGAGTCATGATCAATCTACCTATCAAGTTTCATGATCCTAGGCCTAAGCGTTCTTGAGTTATCATCCGGAAACCATTTTACTATTTCGGGTCACCGTGACCTTGACCTTTGACCTAGTGACCTCAAAATCAAAAGGGGTCATCTGCGAGTCATGATCAATGTACCTATGAAGTTTCATAATCCTAGCCCCAAGCGTTCTTGAGTTATCATCCGGAAACCACCTGGTGGACGGACCGACTGACCGACATGTGCAAAGCAATATACCCCCTCTTCTTCGAAGGGGGGCATAATTAAGTATTTAGATGGTGTTGAGGATGAGATTTTGGTAAAAGAGTAGTACCTTCAATTCTTGGTTTCACATCGGCCATTCTGTCGGGGTACTTCTTTTTGAAGTACAGAGCTTGTACCCTCTGTTCATAGTGGCTCACCCTGCAAGCAGAACAGAATCATGTACAATCAAATAACAAAGAAAATGATACTGCTTCCTCAGTGTGTCATAAAATAAACTGTTATTTAAAACATGAAAAATACCTCCAAATACACACTCCTAACCACTGTTTTTTCATATCCCAAATGGTGAATTTTGTCCCCCAAATCAAGTTCCAAAATGCCCCACTGATCATTTCAATTTCAGATGGTTGTAAATAGATAAGTTCAGTATAAAATTAAATACTTTTAAATGTGTATAAATCATTTAACTAATTCACTTTTGTTCAGGATGAATATTTTACGAATAATTATTTGAATGTTATTTTAACCAAACAATCCAAATTTTATTGAAATTGTCACATTTGAAAAAATGTGCAAAAGCCATGCCTACATTCCATAGAGAGAACTATTATTATAATGAAACACATGGGAGGTAACTGTGTGTGACCTACATGCATTACAGAGAGCAATAATTATAATAAAACACATGGGAGGTAACTGTGTGTGACCTACATGCCATATAGAGAGCAATAATTATAATGAAACACATGGGAGGTAACTGTGTGTGACCTACATGCCATACAGAGAGCAATGATTATATATGAAACACATGGGAGGTAACTGTGTGTGACCAACATGCCATAGAGAGAGCAATAATTATAATGAAACACATGGGAGGTAACTGTGTGAGACCTACATGCCATACAGAGAGCAATAATTATATATGAAACACATGGGAGGTAACTGTGTGTGACCTACATGCCATACATAGAGCAATAATTATTATGAAACACATGGGAGGTAACTGTGTGTGACCTACATGCCATAGAGAGAGCAATAATTATAATGAAACACATGGGAGGTAACTGTGTGTGACCTACATGCCATAGAGAGAGCTATAATTATTTTGAATCACATGGGAGGTAACTGTGTGTGACCTACATGCCATTGAGAGAGCTATAATTATATGAAACACATGGAAGGTAACTGTGTGTGACCAACATGCCAAAAAGAGAGCTACAATTATAATCAAACACATGGGAGGTAACTATGTGCGACCTACATGCCATAGAGAGAGCTATAATCATTATGAAAGACATGGGAGGTAACTGTCTGTGACCTACATGCCCATCTCATAGAGGAACTTGTCTGCCCTTGCCAGGTTCTCGACCTCCCCACCTAGCTCTCCCATCGTTTGCATCTCTTCTGATGTAGGTACAAACTTCAACAACTGAAATACAGACGTAACATTATGCAAATGGTATTTTATTATTTTCATATTATTTTTTTACTTTTATATGGGCCAAGCTTTGTGAAAAAGGGGTTTAATGCATGTGCATAAAGTGTCATCCCAAAGTGAAGTCTGCACAGACTATTCAGGGACGACACTTTCCACTTTTATGGTATTTTTCGTTTACAGAAAGTCGTCCCTGATTAGCCTGTGCGGACTGTGCACATGCATTAAACTCCCTTTTCACAGAGCACGCCTCATATATGTATATAAATGTGAAATGAGAAATCTATTAATCACTTCATGCATTCATCATATTTTTGTTCAAGTAATAATATTTGTATCATGGTTTATTGTAGCATAACAAATTTAAGTAATATAAGTGCATAGGAATCAAATCACCAGTGCAAAGCACAAGTGATTTAATAACATTCATCTATACCCCTCAGCATGGGTTATTCTACAATAAATAATAGTATAAGCATTATCTTATTTTTGAGTCTGTATTTTTAAAGTTAATGCTTAAAAACTATTATAATTTATTACCTACTTCTATTTATAAATGCTGATAACACATTTCATACTGTTAACAATCTCGTTCAAACAAGAAGGAATGTTATGTTGCTTGATATCTGATAAATATTCAAATGCAAAGAAAAAGATAAAATCTTGGGGCCTGACTGTAAAGAGCAAGTCCCAGAAAAGTGATTGTTTACTTTTTGAGTAGTGAGAATATTTAATATTAGTAATACATGTAGTAATAATAATGTTGGGAACAGTCAAGTGTATCCCTCAGTGTAGGGGGCCATAGTTTGAACTGTTGTCCTTTACTTTGGGCAAGTAGGTCGACTGTTCCCGAATGTTAATAAAGTATCTTCATACTATATTCAATCAATCTTTCTACAGTGTAAACTCAACAGCGCTTTAAAAAGATGTCATCTAACCTTTTATAATAATAAATGTCAACAATTTCATTAATACAAATTGGGAAAATGATTCAAAACAATTGATGAAAGTCTGTGATCCAATATCTATTGATACTTCAGTGAACCTTAAATGCTAAAAACATAACCTAAATACTGCTTGATTATATTTTGTATACAGTTTGTGTTACATTAAATTGAACAGAAATTTAAAGTTAGTAAGGATTTAATTGTGCCTATTAAAGCAAGTTCATTTAACTGTTCAATGTCCAAAATGCAACTGTTTAAAAAAAAAAGGCTCTGCACACGAATATTGCAGTATAACCTACATATGACTTCTTTCTTTGTTAATGGAAAACAAGTGTCAACTCATTTAAACAAGAATATCAGTGAAACTGATGTATGCTCCCCGATGATGCGCTTTGTCAATGTATGTGTTAATAACCACCTAAAAAAATCTTTTATTAGCTTCAGTGACCTTGACCCCAGTGACCTCAAACCTCATCAAAAGGTAGTGGCCCATGCAAGGTACCTACATGCCAAATATGAAAGAGATCAGTAAAGTATTGAAGGTGCTTTGAGAAACTGTTACAAAAGCGTCACAGAAAATATATTAATAGCCTCTGTGACCTTGAGCCCAGTGACCTCAAACCTCATCAAAAGGTAGAGGTCCATGCAAGGTGCCTTCATGGCAAATATGTAAGATATCGGTAAAGTATTGAAGGCCTTTTGAGAAACTGTAAGAAAAGCGTGACGGAACATCTATTATAAGCCTTGGTGACCTTGAGCCCAGTGACCTCAAACCTCATCAAAAGGTAGAGGTCCATGGAAGGTACTTACATGCCAAATATGAAAGAGATCGGTAAAGTAACAAAAGCATGACAGAAAATCTATTATTAGCCTCGGTAACCTTGACCCCAGTGACCTCATCAAAAAGTAGGGGTCCATTCAAGGTACCTACATGCCATATATGAAAGAGATCGGTAAAGTATTGAAGGTGCTATGAGAAACTGTAACAAAAGAATGAAGGAAAAATCTATTATTAGCCTCAGTGACCTTGACCCAAGTGACCTCAAACCTTATCAAAAGGTAGAGGTCCATGCAAGGTACTTACATGCCAAATATGAAAGAGATCGGTAAAGTATTGAAGGTGCTATGAGAAACTGTAACAAAAGTGTGACGGAAAAATCTATTATTAGCCTTGGTGACCTTGACCCCAGTGACCTCAAACCTCATCAAAAGGTTTTCACAGAGGCTCATTTCGATATCACTATGTTCTCTGTCTACCTGTTCAAGCATGTCCTTAGGAATGTCTTCATGTTCATCCATACTCAGAACGGCAGACTTGATTTCCTGGTTACTGATCTACAATTTACAAAGTACACATTTGTATGTCAAGCTATCCATAAATTACAGAACAGGATTACACATTTTTGAGAAAAAGTTATATGACAAATGCCTTTATAAAAATATTTGCTGCAGTCCAATAACTATTTTAATAATTGAATTAAACCCAGTTTCATAAATAGTCACAAAAAACCTTGCTAATAAGGACTCGGGTAAAAGTATAACAACAGTTATCTGAATAACCTTGAGTTTAGACAGAAGGATGGTGCAGTTCTGTGCTCGTCTGCCATCAATCACTGAGAGCTCCTTGTTCTTCGGCGGGGATTTCCCGGGCGTCTTGGCATCGTCTGTTTCGTCCTGCTTCTTCTGGTAGGCTGAGAATGTTCTCTCAAATTCCTCCAGATCCAGCAGTGGGTAGAGCTGGAACACAGTACATTTAGAATGAGTGGCAGTTGGGGAAAACAGGGCTTAAAGCATTTTGAAAAGTGTCATACCAGATTATTCTGTAATTTACAGATACTTTATGTATTTGTAATTTATTAGAATTGTCATTTGAATAAAATTTATGCATATTTAACGAACTGCAATATAATTAAATATCATGAACATTGCCAGACTAACGTAAACAAACATACTGTGACAAAGATGCCATCTCAACTAGTCAAATTAATAATTATTCTTTATACTTACACTTGTGTCATCTATATCAGTCCATATGGAACCCTTGATACGATTCTAAAAAAAAGCATACATACATAATTGTACGAATAATATACACAATTACAATAAGTTATAACAGATATTCTGATAAACTGGTGTCAAGTGAAAAACAATCTGTTGTAAATCTTGACTGGTCTTAAAACATCAAAATGTGTTATTCTCCCAACAGTGTATACATGCAATGGAAGATAAAGGTAAAATAATAGTCATGGGTGAAATTTATAAAGTAAACAATTCAGTACTGGTCTTAATGAAAATTTTGAGCTTTTTAAATAAATATATGCACATAATTTGGCCAGATTTACAAACAGAACATTATAATCTAGCTTAAAAACTATAAGCAAGTGTCATTCAGTTACGTTCACCTCTTTGTAAAATATTTACGTGATGCTTGTAACATGCTTATTCCAACCTGGTTTCATACTTCTTATTCACTAAATATCTCAAACATATATTTACAATACATATGAGCCTCATTCTGGGAACACAGGGTCTCATGCATGTGCATTAAGTGTCCTCCCACAATAGCCTGTGATGTCCCCACAGGCTAATGTGGGAGGTCACATAACACAACAAGCATTAAGTGTCCTCCCACAATAGCCTGTGATGTCCCCACAGGCTAATGTGGGAGGTCACATAACACAACAAGCATTAAGTGTCCTCCCACAATAGCCTGTGATGTCCCCACTGGCTATTGTGGGAGGACACATAACACAACAATCATTAAGTGTCCTCCCACAATAGCCTGTGATGTCCCCACTGGCTAATGTGGGAGGTCACATAACACAACAAGCATTAAGTGTCCTCCCACAATAGCCTGTGATGTCCCCACTGGCTAATGTGGGAGGTCACATAACACAACAAGCATTAAGTGTCCTCCCACAATAGCCTGTGATGTCCCCACAGGCTAATGTGGGAGGTCACATAACACAACAAGCATTAAGTGTCCTCCCACAATAGCCTGTGATGTCCCCACTGGCTAATGTGGGAGGTCACATAACACAACAAGCATTAAGTGTCCTCCCACAATAGCCTGTGATGTCCCCACTGGCTAATGTGGGAGGTCACATAACACAACAATCATTAAGTGTCCTCCCACAATAGCCTGTGATGTCCCACTGGCTAATGTGGGAGGTCACATAACACAACAAGCATTAAGTGTCCTCCCACAATAGCCTGTGATGTCCCCACTGGCTAATGTGGGAGGACACATAACACAACAAGCATTAAGTGTCCTCCCACAATAGCCTGTGATGTCCCCACTGGCTAATGTGGAAGGACACATAACACAACAAGCATTAAGTGTCCTCCCACAATAGCCTGTGATGTCCCCACTGGCTAATGTGGGAGGTCACATAACACAACAAGCATTAAGTGTCCTCCCACAATAGCCTGTGATGTCCCCACTGGCTAATGTGGTAGGTCACATAACACAACAAGCATTAAGTGTCCTCCCACAATAGCCTGTGATGTCCCCACTGGCTATTGTGGGAGGACACATAACACAACAAGCATTAAGTGTCCTCCCACAATAGCCTGTGATGTCCCCACAGGCTAATGTGGGAGGTCACATAACACAACAAGCATTAAGTGTCCTCCCACAATAGCCTGTGATGTCCCCACTGGCTATTGTGGGAGGACACATAACACAACAATCATTAAGTGTCCTCCCACAATAGCCTGTGATGTCCCCACTGGCTAATGTGGGAGGACACATAACACAACAAGCATTAAGTGTCCTCCCACAATAGCCTGTGATGTCCCCACTGGCTAATGTGGTAGGTCACATAACACAACAAGCATTAAGTGTCCTCCCACAATAGCCTGTGATGTCCCCACTGGCTAATGTGGGAGGACACATAACACAACAAGCATTAAGTGTCCTCCCACAATAGCCTGTGATGTCCCCACTGGCTAATGTGGGAGGTCACATAACACAACAAGCATTAAGTGTCCTCCCACAATAGCCTGTGATGTCCCCACAGGCTAATGTGGGAGGTCACATAACACAACAATCATTACGTGTCCTCCCACATTAGCCTGTGGGGACATCACAGGCTAATGTGGGAGGACACATAACACAACAAGCATTAAGTGTCCTCCCACAATAGCCTGTGATGTCCCCACAGGCTAATGTGGGAGGTCACATAACACAACAAGCATTAAGTGTCCTCCCACAATAGCCTGTGATGTCCCCTCAGGCTAATGTGGTAGGTCACATAACACAACAAGCATTAAGTGTCCTCCCACAATAGCCTGTGATGTCCCCACAGGCTAATGTGGGAGGTCACATAACACAACAAGCATTAAGCCCCATTTTCCCAGAGCACTGCTCATATATTCATTTTCTACATGGTACATACATCATCGAGCTTGGTCCAGTTGAAGGATTTCAGCGGCTGTTTTGACTTGGGCACGTTTTTACGCTGAGCGCTGCCTGGGAGTCCGAACATACCCGGTGGGGGAGCAGGCGGGGGAGGGGCACCTAGAATGAAATAATTCATCAAGAATACAATATGTAGAGAATAGCAGGTAGCGGCAATATAGTTGAGCTGTGATCTGTGAAAAGGGGGTTTAATGAATGCGCGTAAAGTGTCATCCCAGATTAGCCTCTGCAGTATGCACAGACTAATCAGGGACGACACTTTTCGCTTTTATGATATTTTTCGATTCAAGAAAGTCTCTTATTAGCAAACATCAAGTTTTTGCGGAAACTGTCGTCCCTGATTAGCCTGTGCTAACTGCACAGGCTAATCTGGGACAATACTTGATGCACATGCATTAAACCCCTTTTTTCACAGAGCACGGCTCAGATGTGTAATATATCAGGTGAGGCTTAGAATAAAAGAACTGCGAGGCTTGCAAAGCTATTGCTGTATCCGTGCAGAGCCTAATATATATAACAACCATGGGTAAGTTACTTGTTTTTTCTGACTGAAAGTACATTGAATTAATTAGTACTTAGTACTTGCTAAAGCAACTTTCATCCTTTATATTTAAAAGGCACAAAAAAAAAACATAAAAACAACATATCATTATTTTCAGTTTGAATAATGTTCTGTATAATAACTACCTGTAATTTTCAGGTCGATAGATTTAGTGCAGTAAACAAGAAGTTAAGAATTGTGTTGCAAGCTATATTTTGTATATAACATAGAGCTATTTGCTAGTTTAAATTTACTGTATAAATAATACCCATGCCAACGAATGCACAAAATAAAGATCATCTTACATACCTAAACAGTAAGTGAACTTGTCGCTCACATTTCAATAATGGTTTATTATTAAAAGACACACCTGAGTTTCAATGGTGACACATGTAAAAAAATATAATTTAGCATTTTTTATGTAATTTTGAAAAGGATATCAAAGCAGACTAGAGTTTTCAGATCTACTTGTAACATAAGAAACACAGACAATAAAAATAATCAAAATGTTAAAAATGAAATTTTTCTTTAAATTTGCCGTGACTTTTTTTCAACCTTTTTTCAACCTGATGTCCATAGTCCATAATAATAAGTGGTTATACCATTCATTAGAGGTTTTGCATTATTCTATAACTATAATATTAGAATAGAAAGTAGTACAGAGGCTTATATGTTAGCTTATTGTGCAAAATGTAGAGTGGAGTATATTGTTATATAGTTTTAATGTATAAAGGCGACTAAGAGCACATTTGCCATACTTAAATTTGAAAAACTGCCATAACTGAGGAGCATAAGGAGAGAATTGTACCAATGAGCCACACTCAAAGAAAAAGACGAAAAGTGTTGTCCTAGATAAGCCTGTGCAATCTGCACAGGCTAATCAGGGACAACACTTTCCGCCTAAACTTGATTTTTGCTAACAAGGGACTTTCTTTATACGCAAAATATTATAAAAGTGGAAAGTGTCGTCCCTGATTAGCCTGTGAAAACTGCACAGGCTAATCTGGGACGACACTTTACACATACGCATTAAACCCCTTTTTCAAAGAGCACGGCCCATTTGTATAAATGTCATGTTCAAAGTTATTATAATTAATGTGCAGGTTTCTCAGCTTACCTAAAGCACCATCAGTAGTGTCAAATCCTTTGAACATGTAATGAATGTATTATGAATGGTTGACTGTTAAATACATATGAGCTTAGGGAAAAACGGGTACAGGCTAATCAAGGAAAACACTTTCTGCATTTATTTTATTTTTCGTTTAAAAGAAGTTTTTTTCTTCGTAAAAATCTAGTTTATGCTGACAGTGTGGTCCCTGCTTACTCTGCCCAGGCTGAAGACGACAATCTATGACAACACTTATGCATAATTATGCATTATAAAGACCTGTTTTCACAGAGCAGGCTCATATATCAAGTATGGAAGAAATTGGTCTATTATATTTTAGGTTGTAACAATGTTATTGAGCCGTGCTCTGTGAAAAGGGGGTTTAATGAAAGTGCGTAAAGTGTCGTCCAAGATTTGCCTATGCAGTCTGCACTGCCTAATCAGGGACGACACTTTCCGCTTTATGATATTTTTCATTTCAGTAAAGTCTCTCTTTAGCAAAAATACATTTTATGCGAAAAGTGTCGTCCCTGATTAGCCTGTGTAGACTGCACAGGCTAATCAGGGACAACACTTTAACCACATGTATTTAACCCCCTTTTCACAGAGCACGGCTCATTTATGTTTTATACAAAAAAAATGTTTGTGGAAAGTGGTTGTATGATGGCACTAAGTATTTATAAGGGAATATATATTTATAAACAATAACAAATGTTATAATCTAACAGGTGTGTTAGATAACAAAAATAAGGAATTGATCATCATGTTATAGTGAAGTATGGGTTCATTTGAAAAGGATGCGTCAATACAAATCTGACACGTCATTAAATATATCTTTACACATGTTTTTTTCATAAACTTCTTTAAAAAGATTGTCAAAGATTCACATATTAAATAAATTATGGTATGAAATTTCAGATTCAGATACATATGTTTGACAATAACACTAATAAAATGATACATTAATATTAATGTCTTGTCCTTCAAAACTATGTTAACTGAACACTTGGATTCAAAATAAATAATATTTATTTGTTCAGTCATAAAACAGACACATTGAATTTGCTTTCGTAAAAATGCAAGATAAAAGTCTGTTCTGCATCTACTGAAATCCCACGAATAATGTTTATTTGTTGGTTTGTTTGAATTTTTTGCTTTTTTCAGTCTTATCAAAATAGTCAATAAATTTATTCACCTGCCCTGGGTACGCTGCTCTATGAGTACTGAGAATACATGCTACATCCTGTAACTCACAACTTTCCTACTTTAACCCTTTACCACTTAGATATGTATTTTGACACATTTGTAGTCCCTTAGAAAGTTACATGTAAAGACCTTTTTTTACTAGATTCAAGTTTTAAAGGCTATATTACCAACCCTTAGATACTGATGAGAAGCAAACAGCACAAAACCGGAACAGACTGCGAGTTACTTTGCACATAGCCATTTTCACTTTGCTTCTGAGTGGGAAAGGCTTAAAATAGAGGTTTGAGGAGAATGGTCATAAAAATAATGTCACTACTGATCCCTACTCAAGTTATGGTTGCCCTTGGGAATCAAACCATCATTTCCCAGACTTGAAGTCGAGCACTCAAATCACCTAGGCTAGCTAGCCCATGCTAAACTAGATTGATAAATAAACAATTAAAAACAAATTAGAAGCTTTAACAGCAAATCACCCTTTTCTTTACATGCTGATATGATCTATTAACAATAAACAATTTAAAATAACATCTTTTTCCATGGTTATAACCTACCTGGTGCGGGTGGTGGACCCATGCCAGGTGGGGGAGGGGGTGGGGGAATTTTCCCTGAGGGTGGGGAAGGTGTAATCATGGCAGGGTAGCCCCCAGAAAGGACCGTCATTGAGGACAGTCCCATCTTGGCATCGTCCGGGAGACTGCCCGTATTCACCAGGTGCTGCAGCTTCACACGCTCCCCCCTCTCTGCCTCTAGCTGGAACATCATGTATCCAAGTTATAAATGAGTCGCGTTATGAGAAAACTGGGCATAATGCATGTGCCTAAAGTGTTGTCCCAGATTAACCTGTGCAGTCTGCACAGGCTAATCAGGGACGACACTTTCCGCCTAAATCAGATTTTTGCTAAGAAGGGACTTCATTTAAATGGAAAATGTCATAAAAGCAGAAAGTGTCATCCCAGATTAGCCTGTGCGGACTGCACAGACTCATCTGGGACAACACTTTACGCACATGCATATATGAGCCTTGCTCTGAGAAAACTGGGCTCCATGCATGTGCATAACGTGTCATCAGCACAGGCCTATCAGGGACAAAACTTTATGCTTCAACTGCCTTTTCGCAAACAAGGAACTTCCTTAATACACTTACCATAAAAGCGACTGTGCAGACTGCACAAGCTAACCTGGGACGTTACTTCAAACACATGCATTAAGCCCAGTTTTACCAAAACAGGGCTCAATTTAATTATGTATGATAGCATAAATCATATATCCTTTCTTAAATAATGTCAATAATAAAATCAAAATGATGTTTTGATGTTTGATCTTTTTAATCTTACTTCCAAATGAGAACTCAGAAAAAACACAATTGTCCAACAGAGCCAAACTCCAGCATGATTTACACAAAAACGCAGAAAAACTATTTTTTGACCTCTTACATTCAGTAAATGCCTACATTCCATAGAACAATTTCTCAATTACGTTCCATCTGTTTATCATGATGATGACATATTTGAAATTTTAATATAAATTGCTTGAGGAATATTTGCATATTTTATGTAGAAACACAATCCAACTTCTCAATGGAATGACTTAAATGTATCCCCTCTAATCTTTCTTCACGAGGATAAAAACTTCTCCAATAAATGTTTGCATTTTGACCACAATAGTAACCAAATGAAACCCTTTTAAACAAGGGCTGTTTGTTAAACAGCATGCGCCCCAACTGGGCTGTCAGTTGTAGTGGCAGCCATTGTGTGACCTTGACCTTTGACCTAATGACCTGAAAATCAATAGGGGTCATTTGCCAGTCATGATCAATGTACCTATGAAGTTTCATGATCCTATGCCTAAGCATTCTTAAGTTATCATCTGGAAACCATTTTACTGTAAAGAGTCACTGCGACCTTGACATTTTGACCTGAAAAGCAATAGGGGTCACCTGCCAGTGATGATCAATGTACCTATGAAGTTTTATGATCCTGGGCCTAAGCGTTCTTGAGTTATCATCTGGAAATCATTAAGTGGACGGACCGACCGGCGGACTGACCGACAGACAGACGGACCGACAAACGTGCAAAACAAAATACCCCCTCTTCATCAAAGGGGGGCATAAAAAGGCAGTGCACAAATCTACATTTATTCAACCAATATTTCCTTGCAACCAAACAAACCAATCATGTTGTAGCTAATAGCCATAACATTTCAATAAAAAACACAAAGAGCTTCACAATAATACAAACCAACCTGCAATTTAAGATCTTCAACACATTTCCCCAGTTCAGCTATCTGCTGTTTACTCTCCTCAAGCTTACTCTTCATCTTGTTCACAGTGTCCAACAGTTCCTCTTTCTCTTGATTACGAGCCTCCGCTTCACGTTCTTTCTTTGTCAGCTTTGATTGGAGGTCTTCATTGGCCTTTTCAACATCTCTGAGCTTTCCTTGATAGGACTTGATGTCGGTTTCATTTGTAAGCCTGGAATGATCAGAAGTCAGATGAATGTTCCCTTTCAACCAGGGTAAATAGATCATGTGATATTTCATTCAAATTATATTTGATACGACACTAAGGCTGGGAAAGTGGTATAACAACATTATACCTGTAAGACTATCACCTTTTCAAAAACCTTTAAAGGGTGTTTCAATAAAAAATGTGTAAAACAAATTTAGCTTAAACTCGCTAATTTCATTTGGCAGTACAACATGCAATTATTTTTAAATGATGCACTGTCTTTCTCTTTCATTATAATTTCAATTCACAGCAAATTTTCAAATCTATGTGCATCAGAAAATAGTCATCAATAATGATCAGTAATTGTTTGTTAACATTTCAAACAATACTAAGGACCGATATAAGAAGATTAGCTGAAACTCACTTGGTTTCATATCACAACAAGATTATTGTCAAGCAATATAAGTCCCCTACCGGCCCCACCATTGTTAGAAATTCCAGATTTTTTTAATATATATTTGTTGCCATAGCAACCAATTTTTTTTATTTAGGAACAAAATGAAATGACGTGCATAATGTCCATTTTGCCATCTATCCATGTTTCAAGTTTCATGAAAAAATATTAAGAACTTTAAGTTATTGCAAGATCCAGAAAACCACCATTTCAGCAGTATTTCTAGTCTATTTGTTGCCATAGCAACCAGAATTTTTGACGTCAGAACGTAATGAAATGACGTGCATAATGTCCATATTGCCATCTATCCGTGTTTCAAGTTACATGAAAAAATATTAAGAACTTTAAAAGTTATCGCAGGATCCAGAAAACCACCATTTTCAGCAGTATGTCTAGTCTATTTGTTGCCATAGCAACCAGAATTTTTTACGTCGGAACGAAATGAAATTACGTGCATAATGTCCATATTGCCATCTATCCATGTTTCAAGTTTCATGAACAAATATTAAGTACTTTAAAAGTTATTGCAGGATCCAGAAAAACCACCATTTTCAGCAGTATTTCTAGTCTATTTGTTGCCATAGCAACCATAATTTTCGACGCAGGAACAAAATGAAATGACGTGCATAATGTCCATATTGCCATCTATCCATGTTCCAAGTTTCATGAAAAAATATTAAGAACTTTTAAAGTTATCATAGGATCCAGAAAAGTGTGACGGACGGACGGAGACAAAACCATAAGTCCCCTCCCGTGAAACCGGTAGGGGACTAATTATACGTGCTTTACTTGTTATATAAAGACTTTCATATTTAAACCACAAACATTGAAATTGTATGTTATCACGTTCATTTCCAACGTTATTTTGACCCATAAAACTAGTGGCTAAAGCCAGTTTTCCCACAAAAAAGCAATCTGAAATATCACAGCTATGCCCAAGAGGGAGGAATGACAACATACATAAGGATGGTTTTCTTCACATTGATCTCTAATGTTTCATAGTCGTAGTCCTGGTTGTTCTTCTGTAGCACGACCTGCTGTATGATCTTGTCTATCAGCAACCACATGCCAGTCGTGAACTCAGTATTGGCGTCTGAAATGAGTCGCATGGATTTTATGCCAAATATATCCAGCTCAGCTCCAAACAAGCCTGCACATTTTGCAAGATTTTGTTGTCTCAATACAAGACAGGGTAGCTCCTGACCATACTGAGCAAATGCCTCTGGAGGAATAACAGCAAATACATAGCATTCATACCAACCATACAGTAAAGCATATAGTCTACCAAGAGCCTTCTAAAAGAAATCTGGCATGTATATGTGTAAAGTGTCATCCCAAATTACCATGTGCAGTCTGCAAAGGCTAATCAGGGGCAGCGCTTTCAGACGTTACTAAATTTTTGTTAAAAGACTTCTTGAAACAAAAACCAATCCATTAAAGTGGAAAGTATTGTCCCTGATAAGACTGTGCAGATTGCACAGGCTAATCTGTGCTGACACTTTATGCTCATGCATTAAGCCCAGATTTCCCAGAACAAGGCTCCAATAAATATTCCCAGAGGACAAGGTCTTTAACCCTTTGCATGCTGGGATATTTGTCGTCTGCTATAATGTTGTCTGCTGAATTTCTAAAATTAGCATTTTCTTCAATTTTTTTCAAAGAATACTATCAGAATAGCAAACAGTTTGGATCCTGATGAGACGCCACGTTCTGTGGCATCTCATCAGGATCCAAACTGTTTGCAAAGGCCTTCAAAATTCGGTTCCAACACTGAAAGGTCTTTAATCCATGTGACTTACATGGAATGAGCAGTAGGTGTTGCAGCAGAGACAGCAGATGGGCATAGGCTGGCGACATGAACAACTTCTTGCGCAACAGCTCAAACATGCTGCTGGCACTTTTAGTTTCTATGTGAGCCTGGAAAATGTAACAAAAAGAGGAAAATTAAAACCATGAGGACATTAGCTTAAGAGAAATTCTCCTCATTGTCTTAAAGTGAGTTATATAATGAGTGATGAAATGCCTTTAAAGGACAGGCCAATCTTTGCATACCAATGCACAACACATAAATTAAGGAGGTATCAAATGGGTCAACATGACTTGGAAAGGTAAATGCAAAGATGTTTGTGGTATGAGCCAGTTTATTGAAACTTACATTTAGCAAATCCTGTTTCACTTGATGAAATGATGTAGAAAGATACGTTAAAATGAAGACAAAAGACAGCAACTTGCCATGTATTTAACAATCAGTGGTAGCCATAAGTATCAGCAGATAACTTACATATCAAAAGAATGTACTTACACCTTCAAACTTTTTTGCCAGTACTTTTTCATCTTCATTTCTTGTCATTTCAAAGTAATCTAAATGTCTGAAAATGAAACAAAAATTATTCACAAATCAGAAACAGACATACAATATCATAACACATTTTCAAACACTAGAATTAAGTTATAATGCACAAGAAAGCCAAACCATTGACAAAACTAATGTAAGTATCATTATCATTTAAATATGCATGCAGTTAATATCAAGTTGGTAATGTTTTATCTGAATTGGTAATGTTTTATCTGAATTTACCAGTATATTCTATCTATAGATAATCTGTCTTAAATACTTGTGCCCTTTTGTTATCAAATACAGCAGACATTTTGATCAGAATTCTGTATCTCACAGTATGACATCTATTTTTATATCAAACAGCAGAAAAAATCAGATTTTTTTTTTATGTGTTATGAATCTTAAATGTTCCTTACATTTCAAGCGGTACAAGAAAACACTTTTAGACACTCAGAAGTATGTCACATAATATATTCATGCGCATATAATTATTGTTTTCAAGAATATTGTTTAATCAGGCCCGTACCCAGGCCATGGGCCCAAGGGCCCGGGCCCCCCCAGCTGGCTGTCGAACTATGATTTTTTTAATAATAGGCCCGCTGCATTTTTTTCTCTCGTGCAAGGGCCCACAGTATACTTTCCCTCAAAACAAGAGAGCAACTATGTTTTATTGTCCCTGATAAACAAGGAGATTAACGCTCGCCAATCGAGATAAGCCTCTAGGCAATGTTTTCTTATCGCTTTGTACACACATCCCAGATCAGTCCCCCATTGTGATCATGAATGCTTCATCTATCGACGGTTGATTTAACATGTATTTTGATACGTGCAGCGAATGGAAGCAACTGCTACAGGAGTTCGTAGACTATGGTCTGATAATTGCCGTCGCAAGTTGTTTTTTTTCTTTGAGAAGGCCCTAGACGTATTTTTCCCTTCGAAAAGTTTTTTTAAAACCTTTTATTGGGAATTTTTAGGTCCCAATATATACTTTTTGCATGGAGAATAGGGCCCTGAATTTGAACCGGAACAAAAAACACTGACGAAGGTATTAAAACTGAGTATTTATCATTTTTGAAAGGAAAACACTGAAAAAGACTACGATGAGATAGTTAACATGTTTGTTTAAAAGAAAAACAGATTCATAAATTTGCCGAGCAACAGATAAGAATTTGGCAGAATTCAGTATTTAAAATAATTGAGTACCGAGAATTGAGTAATATCAACCTATTAATGGCTCATTGGTAAAAAAATGAAAATTGAAACAAACAATCGATCTCATTATATAAGTTAACCTGATCCAGTGTAGAAAATATTGTATACTTAAATTATCTCTTTCCTTGAATTTGTTTGAAAACAGTAAAATATGTTAAATTGATTATTTAAGACTTTCATTATTTCCCCAAAAAATTAGGCATTTCGCGCATTTTTTCCTCAAAAATGACAAGGTCTTTCCCAAATAATCAGATTAAAAAAACCTTTAACGCTATTGATTTGTGAAAACAATAAAATATGTTAAATTGATTATTTAAGACTTTCTTTATTTCCCCAAAAAATAGGCGTTACGCGCAATTTTTTTCCTCAAAAATGGCAAGGTCTTTCCCAAAAAATCAGATTAAAAAAACCTGTGACGTTATTGATTTGTGAAAAAAAATGGTGGAAGCAATACGAGAGTTGATGTGGATAATCGTCAGTTTAAACCTGTAAGTTTCAGAAATCTAAAGCTTTTAATATTGTTGTGAATTCACACCAATGTTTAAACTTTAAGACTTTCGAAATGTGCTGATTTACTTGTTATATTCCATTAATTCACATTACAAATACGTTTTTATAAGCATTAAAATTCACCTTGCAAAGTGCCAAATTAAAAAAAGTATATATATAGGGAGGGGGGACCCCTCCCAAACCCTTCCCGGTTGGGCCCCCCCAGTAAAAAAATCCTGGGTACGGCCCTGTTTAATTGTTATATTGCGTGAGGTTTATAATAAATGGACAATCATACACTCAAATCGTTTCATGACAACAGTTTACTGTATACATACCTTGTGAGTGTAGCGTTATCATGGCGTTTTAGTTTCTCTATGACAGGCTGGATTCCTAACATCAAGAACTCATAGCGTATATGCAGTCGAAATTCTAAATAATCCTGCAAGGAGGAAATATTTTTCATCAACCATCTTTTATTAAGCAGAAATTTTATAACACACAAAATATAATAACCTTTATTGTAAAAAAAACAAAACATTTTACAGAGAAGGTGCTAAGCTGGCATTATATTTTTACTAGTTATAAATAACTTATTCATATTGAAAGTGTTAAACTTTTTCAAGACAACAAAACATATATATAACATAAATTAACCATAACATACATCACGCTCACATTCTACATTGTTTCCTGTGACTTTTAATTAATGGTGAATATGTTTATATAAAGCTAATTCAAGAAATGTGTTACTTGTCTGAATTTTTTTAATAAATGAGCCTTGGACATTCTGGGAGAACAGGGATAAATTTCTATGGCTAAAGTATCATACCAGATTAACCTGTGCAGACAGCACAGACTAGTCAGGCACGACACTTTCTGCTATTATGGATTTTTTCCTTAAAAGGAAAGTCTCTTATAAACAAACTTCCAGTACAGGCTGACAGTGTTGTCACTGGTAAGCCTGCGCAGACTGCTCAGGCTATTCTTGAAAAACACATTACACACAAGCATTAAGACCCTTTTTTGCTCAAAATTGTGTCTATGTATAGTTAAACAAATGTTCATGGTGAATCCCATTTCACCCAACCCCACCACATAGTAGTGGAAGTAGAAATGTCTAGACAAATTATTGCACCACCCACCTTTCCTGGTCCACATCGGATCACAGCGTTGATGAAAGACATGATGGCTGTTTTCAGATTCACTTCCTCCCGGTACACCCCCGTGCTGCGATCTAGGTCATTGATCAGACGCTGTAGGGGGAAAAATGACATGTTTTGTTTGCATTCTTTCGTCATTAGTGTTTTCATAATTTATTCCTCAATTGTTACTTATTGTGTTGCAATAGCAAAAACTTATGCAAAATACATTCTGTCCTTTTGTCGCTCAAATATTTTAAATTTTATTCAGTAGATCTTATTGCTGTTTTTATACTAGAGCTTTGTCACAGACGTGACGTATACCCCCACATGCCGCATTGACACAGACTATTTTCCATGCTGTCTTCACAAATGGTGATTTTTAAGAATTATTATGCCATTATTATTTATGGCCATTTTGACCTTTGAACTTTTTAATTCTTTCGCATGACACGCTGTCCAATGACTGTGAATAAAATTAATGTACAGAGTCATTTTAAAATCTCACAATGAATGACATAGTTACAGCCCGGACAAGCTCATTTATGGCCATTTTTCACTTTTGAACTCCAAGTGCGACCTTGACCTTGAAGATATCAACGTAATTGTTTTGCAAGAAACATTGTCCTATGATTGTGAACAAATGTACCAAATAATATTAAAATCTCACAATGAATGACATAGTTATGGCCCGGGACAAGATCATTTACGGCCATTTTTGACCTTTAAACTCACAGAGTGACCTTGACCTTGGAGATATCAACCTAATTCTTTCGCGCGACACACCATCCAATAAGGTGAACAAATGTGCAAAATGCTTTTAAAATCTCACAATGAATGACGTAGTTATGGCCCGGACAAGCTCATTTATGGCCATTTTTGACCTTTGAACTCAAAGTTTGACCTTGACCTTGGAGATATCAACATAACTCTTTCGCACGACACACCAGCCGATGATGGTGAACAAATGTGCCAAATGATTTTACAATTTTACAATGAACAACATAGTTATGGCCCGGACAAGCTCATTTATGGCCATGTTTGACCTTTGAACTTAGGGTGTGACCTTGACCTTGGAGATATCAACGTAATTCTTTCGCGCGACACACTGTCCAATGATGGTAAGTAAATGTGCCAAATGATTTTAAAATCTCGCTATGAATGACATAGTTCTTGCCCGGACAAGCTCATTTATGGCCATTTTTGATCTTTGAACTCAAAGTGTTACCTTGACCTTGGAGATATCGACATAATTCTTTCGCGTGACATACCGTCCAATGATGGGGAACAAATTTGCCAAATGATTTTAAAATCTCACAATAAATGATAAAATTATGGCCCGGACATGCATTTGACCTTTCTTTGAACTCAGAGTGTGACCTTGACCTTGGAGATATCGACGAAATTCTTTCGTGCGACACACCGTCCAATGATGGTGAACAAATTTGCCAAATAATTTTTAAATCTCACAATAAATGATAAAGTTATGGCCTGGACATGCATTTGACCTTTGAACTCTAAGTGTGATCTTGACCTTTGAGATATTGACGTACTTCTTTCACAAGACACACCGTCCCATGATGGTGAACAAATGTACCAAGTTATTTTAAAATCTAACGATAAATGACATAGCTATGGTCAGGACAAACTTTCGGTTTAAAACACACTAAGTGACCCCGTGACCTAGTTTTTGACAGGGCATGACCCATATTAAAACTTGACCTATATATACATCATCTAGATACAACTTGTGACCAAGTTTGGTGAAGATCGGATGAAATTTTTGGGACAGACAGACAGACCGACAAAGTGACTCCTATATAGCCCCCATAACCAGAAATGGTGGTATAATAAGCAAATAATGGTATTGCAGATAAGTGCATTCATATACTCTCTAGGCCATCACAAAGTATGTTATAAACATCAATTAAGGGTATTTTATTAACTAAAATCAATCATAAGTGCATTCATATACTCTCTAGGCCATCACAAAGTATGTTATAAACATCAATTAAGGGTATTTTATTAACTAAAATCAATCATTTGTGTACTAAAACATATATAGTCCTTTAAACATGATTATTGCCATTCTTACATATTTTAGTTAAAATATTGCAAGTGTATCTTCCTTCTTACCTGAAATCGCACACGTTCACATGCGTACTTCTGATAGTGTAACATGGCCTCCAGTACTTTGCGATGCCCACCTGGCACGACGCACATTGCCCCGAGTATCTCGAGCACCGCTATCTTCGTCTTGACATTCTCTACATGCAGACTCTGGGCTATCACATTGATGCTGTTGGGATGTGCCAGCACGTGACTGCGCCCTTGCTGCATAGGGAAGAAATGTTTTAATGTATCATTTGTTATTGTTTTGTACGAAAGTTTTATTGCTGTTAATTATGATCCGCAGAAAATATGACACCATGAAGTTACAATGCTCAGCACAAAAAGAAAAAGAAATTGACAATATAACTCTACAATTTTGGAAATAACGTTACTTTAAAAGATGGAAATTCATTATTTATTTGAAAGAAAATTTGAAAAGGATAAAAAAATTAATCCATCAGGATAATATATAAAATTATGTTATAAAAGACAGCGTGATAAGATTTCTATGGGGTATTGAAAAATAGGCAAGGTGAAAGGAAAATAAGTCAATGGTCTATGAACCCACATTTCATATCCCTTTCCAACTCAGAAGCAAATTGTAAATGGCTATATGCAACCAGCATAAAACCTGACCATCATGCGAGTAACTCCCAGTCTGTTCAGGTTTCATGCCGTTTGCTGCTCATCATTAGCTCAGGGTTGGAAATAAAGCCTTTAAAACTTAAATCTAGTATGAAAGTCTTTCATTCCAATAGATTTTCTATTGGACAACAAAAGTATCAAATTGTGTACCTGAGTGTTATATATGAGTGGTGCGGGGATATCAGATGGTTTGTAACCTTACCGAGCTGTTCATCAGGGCCTTGAAGCAGCCAATGATGGAGGTATGCACACTACTCTCAGCCACACTGTAGTCCATCAGGGTGAGAAACTTCTCCAGGCAGGCCAGGCCTTCAAGGTCCAGGAACCGCACTACAAAACTGTGGAACAGAGAATAGCAAATATGGCGCACTGAGTCACAGAATAGTGGGGGAAACAATATGTAATAGCAAAACAATATAGTGCCTGGAAAGAGAATGGGATACTGAACTATCTTTTGTATAGTGAGAAATCATGATTTGCCCAATGACGGCAAATTGAGGGAGTGAATACAAGTCAAGAATATCCAAATAGGAAATATCTTTAAAAAAGATATATGATGTTGATTGTGGTTGGTTTTGATATAAAGAGTTATATCAATGATATCAAGGATAGCAAATGCCCTTTTCTGCGCAGTAATTAGCTGCATAAAACACATAAATCAATTACTCTGTGTTGCGCCAGATTTCATGGCTTATTTTGCATTATTAGATATTATTGATGATATATCTTTAGATACAAAACAGAAATACACAAGGAGAAAAAAATGAAATGAAAACATATAGGTCAACCGGCCACAAATGAATTATCCGTACATAATTTAAATATTTTTTTGCGCGTTCTTCAAACAGACCTGTTTTGGTGGCTTGTCGGTCATTGTTATTTGATTCTTTTATAAAAAGTATCATGAATCATCGCGCTAATGCTTAATAAATTGGTCAATATGGTGGAATAATTCTTATTTAATTAACCAAAACTAGTACATATGATGGAATTGTTGAAAACACATTCATAATATTTTAAGGTTACATAATAATATCGCCAAATATCTTAATTTTAAGATGCATCTGGTCAAAGTAACATTCAAGTTTATCTATGTAACACCATAGCATTTTTATAGCAATTCTTTTACTGACCAAGAACTTACCCTTGATACGAATATCAAAATAGGGAAAAACAATACTCATATGATCTAAAATACGGGAGTTATAACTAAACATGAGAACAAAGCCTATAAGTACAAACCCTCTGGCACAGACAATCTACTAAATGTAAAGGGTTGAGTGTGAATCTGTTCTATCCATCAAGCCTTTTCATTAGAGATAGTATTGTTTCATGCTGAACACGCAGTAAACATCTTTGAGAAACAGCCTGCAGTATTCCTTTTCATACCTTATACTTCAAAACATAGAAAGTCAATTGAATTACCTATTAATGTAAATGTGATAACTGTTCGTAGATTGCATGTTTTCTACTTTGAAAAGTTTCTGGCCTACTGTCAGGAAATTTTATTCAAATTTCATTGAACATTTGTAAAGACCAGCTAAGGTGAAAAGCTCGGTTTAACTGCTATGCCAAAAAGCAAAGCCTCTTTGTGGAACAGATACTGCTCATTTGGGTTATACATATCAACTTAGGTGCTTAAAGGAAGAACTAGTGAACAATGGGAACAGCTCAACAAGCTGATTTAACAGATCACAAAATTGCAAAGGGAGGTAAATACCTCACTGGCTGAGTTCTCAGAGCTGTTTTAAGATTCTCCACAGTTTTCTCCCTTTGTTGTAGCTCTTCCTCATCATAACTGATAATCTGGAGGTAAACAATCACCTATATCATAATCTTATTATTCTTAATAAGCATCATCATCAACATCAGCAGCAGCAGACACACCAGCAACAGCAGCAGCTTCACATTCATCATCATAATCAATATAGTTATCATAATCATCATCATAAATGTCATAGTTTTACTACTAATAATCAGACAAAATTTGTTATCACCATAACCATGAACATTTTGCAAGTTCCATAATTCACTAAATTCAACTTCCTTACACTGGCCATGGCATTTATCCTCTCAATGTAGAAACCTGGACTGTTGGTATCGTTCATCCCCTAAAATATAGTATTTTCATAATTATCATTTGATTTATTTTTACAATTTCAAGTATAATGTTGAATATGGATTACCATGATATTCATTATGAGCAGATATGTACATAAACATTTAAATGTCTCCAATTTAGTGTGTTAATACTGTATATGGGACTTTAACTGATAACTATGTACAAAATATATTGTTTCCATTATTACACTTACAAT
Source organism: Dreissena polymorpha (assembly GCF_020536995.1). Taxonomy (NCBI): domain Eukaryota; kingdom Metazoa; phylum Mollusca; class Bivalvia; order Myida; family Dreissenidae; genus Dreissena; species Dreissena polymorpha. Next base: position 69,666,880 of record NC_068357.1, read on the forward strand.
TTTAATGACAATTTAAAAAAAGAGCCATTAACAAAATGTATTTTTTTTTTTTGCAAGTACAATTATTCATCAAACAATTATTTGTTTGCATTTTAATTGATCTTTTGCTATGAAGTGACATCTTTGAATGAAATAAAGTGGGTCATGTTTTCAGCGGCTGCTGGAAACTGAATACAAATGGTGAAGAAAAAGTTGAGAGACAAAATCAACAAGGGACATCCATATTATTAGTTTCTGTTCAGATAGGAGTTGTAAAAGACACTGTTAATATTTGTCCCTTAGACTCATGACTGAGTCATTGGGGAAAATAATACAGTTACCATGGAAACCGGAAAAGGTTGAGAGCTCCAGTTATTTTATGGCTCTTACCGACTTAGTGGAATTGTAAGCTGATACAATATCTCCAAGTAATTCTAACTTGTAGAGTTTTAATTTCAATTCCATGAATAAAAATATTTGTACATATTTCTATGTGACATTGGACAACAAAAATACATAATCATAAACGTAAACATATTCCATTTAATTCATATTAAACGTGATTAAATTGTAGAGTATTTCATAAATAGGTCTGAAAATACTTAAGTTTTTTACAAAATAAAAACTAACAAATGAATTTACAAGCTCCTTTTTTACTTCTAAGTTTTACAGATCTATATCTACATTTGATATCCGTAAATGCAAATTTGTAAAAGGTCCATTATTGACTTAACATAATAGTTAACTACAGCACAATCATTCTCTTCCTCTTTGCCTCAAACCATAAACTTATTTTACCAAAACAAAAATTTAACCGTCTTATGGGAAAACTGGGCTAAATGCATGTGTGTAAAATTTTGTCTCAATTTAGCCTGCTCAGTCTGCACAGGCTAATCAGAGGCCACCCTTTCCACCTAAACTGGATTTTCATTAGAAGTAACTAGCTTTAAACTAATATACTCATTATCCTGTACATATTGCACAGACTTGATCTGGGACAGTACATTGTGCACATGTATTAAACCCCATTTTTCAAGACCAAAGCTCATTAATTGTTCATTAACCCTTTGCATGCTGGGAAATTTGTCTTCTGCTAAAATGTTGTCTGCTGAATTTCTAAAATTAGCATTTTCTTCGATTTTTTTTCAAAGAATACTATCCGAATAGCAAACAGTTTGGATCCTGATGAGACGCCACGTTTTGTGGCGTCTCATCTGGATGCAAACTGTTTGCAAAGGCCTTCAAAATTCGGTTCCCGCACTGAAAGGGTTAAAACAGACCAATACACTGCCACATGAACTGTATAGTGATTGACACATGAATTAGACCGTTTTAGGTCAAGCCTTGCCCCTTGACCGAGCACAGCTGGTTTTCAATTTGTAACAAAATTATCTCCATTAAAAGCAAACTAGATCCACTTTTGAGATTTCACATTTAGTTAAGGTAGATAGGAAGATTATATACATCAAGCCAAGCTGATTGATACCTGAAAATTATTTACATCATGCTGCAAATTTAACAACCACAACTGAATAATTAGATTTTTTCCTAATTGCTAAGTTACATGTATGTGGTCTAGCCGGGGATTGCACCCCTGACCCTCAGTTTTGTAGCCCAGCTATCTACCATCTGAGCTAGCTGGCCTGGTTTTACCATGCAGATTTGTCCATCTTAAAATTCAAACAAAAGTTTAAGCAGTCATTTTCAATGACTTAATGAGCCTTACTGTACTTCTCAATACACTGACATCTTTTTATAGCCTTTTGTCAATTTTAAAGTTTTAGAATGGGTTTCAGAATATTATGGGGACTTAATGTTTAGATTGTTTGTTAAGTAGCACAAACAATAGGTTGAACAGTCAGTCATATTAACTCTTATGTGTAAGTCAAGAAAACACCAGCGACATTTAACCAACTGCACCACCTCCTGCTTGTGAAATGTGGAAAACTGACTGAAATTCATTTATCCTCATGCTTTAATTCCCTATTGTGATTAAAAACCACGGTGAGAGCTATCAATAACTATATGATAGTGTTTTGTAGCCTTTCTGAACAATTTAAAGATGAGTTCATATTAAGTTTTAAAAAGTGATATTACTTTCAAATGAAATTGAATCCAATATAATTATATAGTCCAATATTTCTGTTGTATGAGAAAATATTCAATCATATAATATATGTTTCTTTCATTTCCAACATGTGTATGTTGTTTTATTTGTTACAAACAGGATATAAATTAACACAGAAATGTGGGTGGAAGATAAGAGCAATGAATTATCAAATCATGCATCAATCAATCACAGATGTTCTTGGTCCATGATTGGACTGATTCCTTAACTTTGATGGCTAGTTATAAATCTCTCTGCATGTTTAGATAACAGTTCAAGAATTAACAGCATATGTTTATAGCCTTGGGTTATCATGAAGTACACTGTTCATACTATCATGAGATAAATCATGAAACAAATTATTAACAGTTGTAGGATATTTTTCAAATGGATAATGATCTATCTTTAGTTAAGAAAAAAAACAGAGATCTAAGTACTGTAAGTTTATTCCATACCATGTCAGTCGGTTCATATTAAACATAAATATATGTTTATGAGTTTATGATACATTTTATGATATTTTACTTTGAAATAAGAGAACTGCAACAAACAAAAAATATTTAACAAGACCCTTCTCTTTTATTGTGGATGTTCAGATTTAATGTATTTTTTATCAAGTGCGATCAAAGCGTATTAGTACTACATTGTACTTCATAAAATGACATTAGAGCCACAGCATGGGTTACGCACATCCACGTAGTCTGGTCAGGTTAATATACCCAGTCTGCTTTAAAGTCATGCAAGGTTTTATGGTCTCAATACAATGATGTATAAGAGCCTCATGGGTTACGCACATGCAGCACATGCAGCACATCCACATAGTCTGGTTAGGAGCTACTCAGTCCGTTTAAAGGTCATGCTAGGTTTTATGGTCTCAATAGCAAACAGGGCAGTTCCAGACCAGACTGCGCAATTTGGCAGGCTAGTCTCAAGATACACTGGCTGAGATGACATTAGACATGACTTTTTATAACATCCCAGGATAAAAAACAGACAGTATATTAACTTCAAATACTAGAAATGGCGCGGCAGAGGCCGACTCGTATCCCCACGCCGCATGTTTGACACAGGGGCGCCCCAGGGTTGGTAATGGGGCCTTGCATAGTTGAGATTGACCGTATTGTCATAAGAGATGTTCAGTATAAATTTGAAGTAATTCAATGTAGAAATGAAGAAGTTAATGTAAAATAACCTAAAAAATGAGTGAAAATCTATACCCTAATTTCTCCTCATCCTGCTCTCCAACAAATTTCCCACTTGAACATTTTGACAGATTTTCAGTAATGAGTCTAAAATTGTAATTGCACAAATTGAAAGTTTCAGCCCTTTTATAGATTCTTGAGGCTCTATTCCATGAGTTTCTCATGCTTTTTATGCTTGACTGCATTCTATCTCTTCTCTCATATACAGGTGTCCCTTTGCGCCAATATTTTATAATCCCTTGTATAAACATTAGATGGATGAGCTAAACCATTTCACAGATGAGTTAACACAGACAATTGAATACTCCTGTATAACTCCATGCGCCACTTTGATTCATTCAATTTTTTTTATATCATTTGGCAGGTTATTTACTTACCTCCCTTTAAAGCTTATTACTTCCCTTGGATTTGTTTTTTTGACCTTTGACCTTGAAGGATGACCTTGACCTTAACCTTTAACCACTCAAAATGTGCAGTTCCATGAGATACACATGCATGCCAAATATCAAGTTGCTATCATCAATATTTAGTTATGGCCAATGCACCATACCAGGGGCATAAAAATAAGTGAAAATCTCTGACCCAGCCCCGCCCAAACCCCCATAACTTTTGACCCAGGGGTCAGATCAAAATTCCATCACTGTCACCGTCGCACATATGCTCATAGCTATCATGTATGTAAGTTTCAGGGTTCTAGTGCTAATAGTGCAGGAGGAGCAGGTGGCCAGGACGGACAGACGGACGGACAGACACACATCACCACAATATCCCCACTTTTTCTCCGAAAAACGTGGGGATAATAATGTAAATGCTATCAACAGTTTACCGCTGATACCTTTGAATATATTGGTACCAGTTATATGACCTGTATTTTAAAAACCTTTTCCACTCAGAAGCAAAATGAAAATGGCTATGTGCAAACAGCATACAACCAGAACGGCCTGCAAGTAACTTGCAGTCAGTTCAGGTTTTATGCTGTTTGCTGCTGATCAGTAACTAAGGCTTGAAAATGATTCGCCTTTAAAACATTTATCAAGTCAAAAGTCTTTAATTAAAATTTACTTTCTAAGAGACTTCAAATGCGTAAAAATACGTATCTAAGTGGTAAAGGGTTTAATGACCTATATTTTTTAAGACAGCATTTTAATGCCTCTAAGACCAATTACTTCAAACAAAGATTGAAACCAGACACTTATGATTATCCTGTTTTATGTAAACAAAACATTCCAGAATTACCCCATAAACTGATTTATTTCCACAAACATTTTTGAAAGTACAATAACTTTCTTATTTTTACTGACTTTGGGTGAGGTTGAATTGGTATCGGCAAAATTCCACTGAGGGTAATGACTGAGTAATGCAAATATATTTAAACTTAGCTAACCTTCATTAAGAAATGAATATGGTTGTTACCAACCAAACTTTTGATATTGAAGTTATTTACTGCAAAATTGAAGTAGAACCTGGAAATAATCTGCTGAAACAATTAACCCTTTGAATGCTGGGAAATATGTTGTCTGCTAAAATGTTGTCTGCTGAATTTCTAAAATAAGCATTTTCTTCGATTTTTTTTTCAAAGAATACTTTCAGAAAAGCAAACAGTTTGGATCCTGATGAGACGCCACCTCTTGGTAGTGAAGCTTCCCATAAAGTTTCATTGAATTCCGGTCATTAGTTGCTGAGAAATAGCCCGGACAAAAATTGTGCACTGACAGACAGACAGACGCACACACGAACAGACCAACAAGGGACTATATGCTTCCCCCAAAATAAATTTTGGGGGGAGCATAAAAATAACTGGTTAGGACAATTTAAAGTTGTGGATTTTTATCAACCAGCTTCTAGTAATACCCCCGTCACACTAGGCCACGTTCCCACTACGTCCTCAAAAATATGCCAGAACGTTGTGCGAACGTGTACAATGTAGCCACAACGCAGTAGACCCAGCTTTGCACGTGGTACGGTCTTCATGGACGTGAAAGACGTGGATAAACTTTGAACATGTTCAAAATTCATGTGGCGAGGACGTGGTCAAATCAGGACATGGTAAGAACTTGGTGTGGTCGTAGTAATGACGTTGCTAAAACCTAGTAAGAACCTCATTGACACAATACACGCGTAGTGCAGACATGGAAAAGTGTGTGACGTTCGCATCATGTTGTCTCTAGATTATCACAACGTTCTTGCTACGGCCATCGGGTTCTCACTACGACCCTCTACGCTAGTGTTGCGACAATGATACGTCCCTTTTTCGTTTCAAAAGACCTTATTAGGTTCTTAGTACGCTCTACCGGTGCTCATCACATCTTAGGTATGTTTGCAGCAGGCTCTAGACACGACCATGCCACGTTCTGGTGGTCGAGTATAAAAACTGGATTCATTTCCCTTTCACTTCCATTTCAATAAAGAATGGACAACCAAGAACTTCTCCAGCATGTTGCTGAATTGGCTGGACAACAGGCTCTTCTCGATGGACAGGTCGCACTATTGCTTGTGAGAAGGAGAAGGCAGAGAAGAAATAGAAGACAGCCCAGGTCTGGCTGGGTGCGGCCTTGGCTGTCAGCAGAAAGAAGGCTGCAATTCGGCCAATATGACCGACTTATGGCAGATTTAAGAATGGAAGATCAGCAGTCATTCTTCAATTTTCTTAGAATGCCTCCTGAAATGCTTGATGAGCTTCTCAACCGAGTTGGTCCAAGATGTCAGAAGCCAGACACCCCCTGCAGGAAAGCGCTGGATCCAGGACTGAAACTTGCGATTACTTGGCATCTGGCGACAAGAACCCGTCCTTGCAGTACGCCTTTAGAGTTGCTAGGAAGACAATATCATTGTTTATTTCTGAAGTGTGCCGGGCAATCGTTGACGAATATAAGGACGCAGTCATATCATGCCCAACATCACAAGTCGAAAGGCGCACTATTGCAGACAGAGTGGAATGTGCTACACGCATGCGGAGCAATTGATGGCAAACATGTGGCTATCAGATGCCCAAATAACACTGGATCATTGTTTCACAATTACAAAGGCTTCTTTTCGGTGGTTATTCTGGCTTTGGTGGACGCCGATTATAAGTTTGTGTGGACAGATATTGGTGGATACGGGCCCATGTCTGACGCTCAGATACACGAGTCCGAATTGATGGAGTGTTTGGAAAATGGAACAATTGGATGCCCAGATCCAGACCTAATACCCAATGATGATCAGAGTGGACACTTGTTTTGCCTTCTTTGGTCCGGTACCGACAACGCTAGACACATCTGATTCGGCTCCGCTTTCTGTTGTTTCAGTGGGCCCACTGTTACAGATTGGTTCTGGTTCAGGAACAACCTTGAACCCATCACTCGCTGGTGATAGAGTTCTCGGTTTTGCTCTCGTATCTGCTTTGCAGCCCCCTTCCTTCTCAACATATTTTCTGATATAAAATACTTTACTTTTGCTCAGAAGAAAGTCGCAGATTGAATAATCGGATCGAGCTGAATCGCAGTATTTATATGCAGACAAAGAACGCGGTGAGAACGTGATGAGCGCGTGGTAAGAACGCAGTGCTATCTGGGCGGTCGTAGTAGCAACACTGTACGAGCGTAGTTAAAGCATAGCGCAACAAGAACATAGTGGGAACATGTTGGACGCAGTAAGAGTGCAAACGTGATATGAGCATAGCAGAAACTTAATAAATGCATTTTTTACATTGTTTACACCGTCCTCGCTATGTCCTACGACATTTTCAGGACGCAGCGCGGTCTTCGTGGACGTGGTCAAGTGTGATGGGGCCTTAAGTTGGACTGAAATGTGGACCTCACAATTCAGACAGGTAACTTCCAACATATTAGCGGCATCATGCGAAAATGGGTCTTATGCCATATCCAGAAAGCCATGTTCCAGACTAGAAACTGCATCTGCACAATCTGGTCAGATGCTAACCTGTTCGCTATAAAGCCAATCAAGATTTAGTAGTTTCTCATAGGCAGACAAGGAAGCCCTAACTAGGCTGACCAGCAAACGTGCAGGTTTATCTAGTGCTAAGATGGCAGCATATGGCATAAAACCCATTTTTGCATGGCGAGGCTCATATAGCTGTGATTGTGTTTCTGGCAGTACTGTTGAAAGAGGATGACATGATTTATTTATTAATCGTCTTGACAGCAGTTTGACTAAAGTTCAACAATTACACTGAACGTGTGGATCAAAGACTCAAAACATTGTATTGTGCCAGCAAGGGGTAAGATGGGTGTTATTCTATATCTATAGATGATGAATGTAGGGTTGTGTACCTGTTTCTTGCTATTTATCGATGATGAATGTAGGGTTGTGTACCTGTATGATGAATGTAGGGTTGTGTACCTGTATGATGACTGTAGGGTTGTGTACCTGTTTCTTGCTAGATTAATGTAGGGTTGTGTATCTGTATGATGAATGTAGGGTTGTGTACCTGTTTCTTGCTACAGTAGGGTTGTGTACCTGTTTCTAGCTACAGTAGGGTTGTGTACCTGTTTCTTGCTACATTAGGGTTGTGTACCTATATGATGAAAGTAGGGTTGTGTACCTGTTTCTTGCTACAGTAGAGCTGCCACTTCTTCTGCGGGTCCATACTGAACAGGGCCTCACGATGGGGCTTGTCAAGGTCCAGCTCCTCCTGCAAAGGCACAACAACATTCATACATGATATAGGATATTTGCTACACCACAGCGACCTTTATCTACGGTAAATATTTGAGGAATGTAATGGGGAAAACAAGCGTAAAGGAATAAACACACAGTGCAAATCCTCTGAAAAGGGTGCACATGCTTATTCTGAACATTATTGCATAGTTGAAGTTGATGAATGGCTATCTAACAGTCTAGAAAAGAGATATTCTGCCAATTTGGACCTTAGACCAGTCTTCCCTATACTGTAGTTTAAACACTAGCATGGATCATTATGCTTTCAGACAAACAGATACACACAAAATCCAATCATCAGACAATATAAATTATTAATTTCTAATAGCCGAAATAAAATGTCACCAGCCCCACACTGTCTGTCTTATAGTTAGACTATAAGACCCCGTTAGACTGACGCATTTACGCAATTATACTGAAAAAACACAGTTACCGCTACATCGATGTGACTTCCAGTGGGCTTGATACAAAATAAAATTAAACATTTTAAGCGATAGAAATATTGGGGGTCAATACTATATGACAACATCAACTTACCACTAATTCAGCAAACATTTTGTTCAACTCATTTTCATCCTGAGGCATGGGGATGTCAAGGGCCAGGGTTTTCATGGCGGTGCCTGTCTCAATCTCGTACTTGATGTCCGGCGGTCGACCCCCAAGACAACACCAGCCACCCTTCCGCGCAGGCATCCTGGTGGGCTTATATATGAAGAACTTCTACGTGATCAAAGGTCAGTGGACTTGGGTTTTAACTCATATCTGAAAAAGGGGAAAAATGTGATATTTCCTCAGTTTCAGTTTAAACGAATGACATCCAGGTCCTGACCCTACCATCATTTCCCTGTAATATTTCTGTAAAATTTAATAACCCAAACAACAGCGCAGAAAAAGTCTAAAAATCACACTCTAGTAATCCAAGATTTCTAAAGAAAAATATAAAATTGGCACTTTTATATCAACACACTGACCTACTCCTCTACCAAAGTATAAAGATATAAAATGGCAAGCTCATGCTGAATAAACACTTGAGTTGGTGAACTGATATTTCAACCAGAGGGTGTGGTATAGGACCTCGTGCAATCCAAGGGGGGGCTAGGTTCAACTGTTTGTCAACTGTTCAACTGATGAAGATGGGGAAGTTTAATATTAGTTGTGATGTAAATACTTCTGCTACCACAGCTCATCTGACCAGCGTAGCAGTGAATGTAGTGAATTAAATCTTGGTAAAAAAACTATTATCACCATTTTAATTAAGTGAATGCAAACACCATACCCATGGTATGGTACGAACACTCCAGTTACAGCAGCAGCTTTGTTTGAATCAAACGACTAGGGTAAAGTATTGTTTCACGTTATCCCTTTACCACTTAGATACGTATTTTGAAGAGTTTGTAAAACCTGAACAGCCTGTGAGCTACTCGCAGGCTGTTCTGGTTCTATGCTGTTTACACATAGCCATTTCCACTTTGCCTCTGAGTGCGAATTAAATCTGGGTTCAAAATAAACTACTATCACCATTTTAAGTGAATGTAAATGCCATACACTGTGGCCATTTTATTGCTGTTATTTAAATTTTAAGTTAATTTCAGGTTATTGAAAACAAAATGTTTTAAAAAAAACAGCCACCATTGTAAAATAGGCTTCTCCAACTTGCTTTTTTACTACATCATTGGGTTCAACAAACTGTGGACCACCCTAGTGAAGAACTGGTGGTAATTTTGATAGATCTGACATCTAACATAATTAGGAAGTAGAAACATTTTCATACTGACAATTATTATCTTAATGAAGTGTTATCATACCATACTTATTTTTACATTTTTTACTGTATCAATGACTAAATAAAGACCTGATGAATGTTTAGTAAATGGAAAGGATGTTCATACATCACGACTTCAATTTACAACCGAGAAATCAATTTATGATCAACAGTATAAAATAACTGAAGTCATGTTACATGAAAGCAGTCATTCAGCAGAAACATCCAGGAGAAAATGATTTTTCCATTATATTTCAACGAAGCAAACCCTTGAGCAACCATCTGTATTTTACTGGAACTGCTAGATATTATATTTTGGCTCAATTATTTCTGTGTTCAACTTCTAACAAAAGCAAGGTGCACCAATTTTTTTGGCACCAAACGCTTTAGATCACCCAAAAACATGAATTGGAACCCTGGTTGTTGAAACGATGGATGAGGGCGTGTTGCTCTTCAATAATTACTTTTAGTAATCTCCTCTTACTGCATGAATTAATAATGTAGTTTTTGCCATCCTTGTATCACATGAATTAATAATGTAGTTTTTTTCCTGCTTATTTACAGGCAGGAAGGCAAATTGTCCAGTGGAAAAGCAGAATTAACCTTCAAGTAATTCATATTTTTGAATAGTGTTTCATAAACTTAATGAAAAAAACTTACACTGAAAAACACTTTCTCTGTGTCATGTTTTTTTTTCATTAAGTTCAAAATAATTATTGTAAGTTTGACTATCTAGAGCATTTCCCAATGTACAAACAAATAATTTTTTTATAAATCTGATGTAAGATTTGATCAGCATTTGATCACAAACTCAATTAATAAAATATGTACAGTTTAATGAGTTTATAATTATTATTATGTATAAAACATTGACATAAAATGTTCAATTACTACCTACATGCAAAAATCCTTCTGAACTACAAATAATCTAATCAATCCTCTCTATCACATTACAATTAATGTTACTTGCAAACATCTTTCTTTCATTCTAACATTACAATGAGTGAACTTTTTGTACCTCAAACCAATTCATTGTAAATAAGAGCCCTTCTGTTGTACAAAAACAGAGCCCTCAATATTTATATCAAATTAACCCTAAAACAATTTTTCACATCCAGAGCAAACAACTGCAAACTGTAAACATTTGATAGAGTGAACTTGGTCACACAGAAAATTAATTTTGACACCTCAAAAGATTGGTATGTATTACATTTTTGAATGAATCACTTTGACAGATTGCTGTTCAGCCTGACACATAGAAGGCTAGCTATACTCGACCCAATAACAAGAAAACAATTATTGTGGTAGATATATACACCTCTATAAAATGTAGCAAAACAAAAAGTAACTATGTTTGTTCTTTAAAATAATGTTTGTTTGTGTGTAAATGATACACTTATAATAGATTTTCAAGTTATTTATACATTTTTTTAAGAATCAATAATTGTTAATAATAATTAAAACTGTTCATAAAAATACATTGATACAAATAATTATATTCCATGCTTTTCATGTGTGTTTAACAAAATATAAATTAATTAACAAAATACAATATAAAAATATTTATGTTTGCTGTCTTGCTGATCCAAAGAAACTCAACAAGATAGATTCCTGTCAATCCTTCTCACCGAATTATGGTATGTGAACAACAAATTGTTGCCTGATTGTAAATTGTTTCAGAGAAAAGGGTCAAGTTCCTAGTTTGCTCACCTGAGACCAGTTCTGAACCATTCTCAGCAGCTTTTGACCATTTTAGAGTAAGATTGCGATATTATTGAAACTAATTCTGAGACTGAGCAAATTTCATGATGATTACCGGTATGCAATGCTTGAGTATCAACAAGGTTTGATAGCAATTTGATGAAAACTGACCCAACCCTTGCTGCCACAAATTTCAACAGACCCCAAACCATTTTTTTGATTCACTGAGATACATTAAGAACCAATGTTCTGATCAAGTTTCATGGAGATTGGACAAAAACTGTGAATTGTAGAGTGTTAACATTCAAAGGTTTCACTATATCTATATAAAGCAAACTGCCCCGCCCACTGGGGGCTATGTCTTTCAATCAACCAGAATCCAAGTCATCTAGGATGTCATTTGAACAAAATGTTCTAAGCAAGTTTCAGAAAGATTGCTTTAATTGACAGTGTTTACAAGCTTTTTCTTTCATTTGACCTAGTTACCAAGTTTTGAACATTGGTGATATATATCATGATTGGGACAAATGTTTTGACCAAGTTTAATGAAGATTAGAAAATAAATTTGTTATTTTAGAGTCTTAACCAAGTTAATATTGATGGCGCACAACATATTAGGAATGACAACTCAAATGTGATCACATAAGTTAACATTTGATATGTTTTGTGCTTAGATGAGTCATTAATTGGTTGGCATATTGTAAAATTATTTTCCAGGATGGTATGTATGTATGTAAATGTAATAATTTATAAAGTTCAACCCTAGTGAGCCCATATTAAATATCTACTGGTATGTGAAGCAACAGTAATATAAAACGTATTGACCTGTAACCATCAGAAAATGACACCTAATGTAACATCAAACATAAATCAATTACCAAACAAAAAACTTGCTCAGAGCAATTTCAAACTGGAAAAAAATGTGGATGGGTTTGTAATATTATATACTTGTATCTTGTCATTCTAAATGTGTAACGTGATTAAAAAATAATTTAAAAGGAAAGATACTCTGACAAAATTTAATGTAGACAGAAAAAAAGTAAGATGTAACTGTATCAACATGTAGCTAAAGTAGCAGGAGCAATAACAGGAACAGCAGCTGTAACATGCAAAATAGAAGCTAAAGTATCAGTAGCATCAACAGTAGTGGTGGCTGTTGCAAAAGTATCTGATATAGCTGTACACACATAGCGCAATTATGTAAGAATTTATGGTGGTTTTGACTAGCACATAAACCAGGTAAACTCATTTATAGTTCTATTCTAGGTGTTTTATTATCATGCTATTACATACATTAGAACATAAACAGAATTGCCAGCAGTAACAGCATGAACTTCATGTGCCCCCAACCCACCCAAACTCCATAAATTATTATTTTTTACAGAAAACAACAATCCCCATGTCTTACGTCAACAAAAGAAAACAATGTGAAACATTATACTGTAACATTATTTTGCTCCAAGGAGCTCATATTTACCTCACACCAGACCTAAGGCCAACTGTGTGAACCAAACTACCTTTTAATTAATGAACAATCCTAAACAGAAGCATGTAGCAATAAATTAATAATTACCACTTTGTGTGTTTCCTCTTGGTTTAAGTTTACAAACACCACATGGGGTCTCCCATAGCTGCACTCATACAGGAACACTTCAGGGTTAGGGTTTTACATGCAACTTTGTTTCTACATGCATGGCACCATAATCATGCTCTGGTGGTTAAAGGGACCTATTAACACACTATTGCACTTTTCTTTCTGTTTTTAAAGTATCAGACATAACAACTGCATTTTTCAAGTAAAGAAAGACCACAAAAGGCTTTTTTGGAACTTTAACTCAATATTTCTGAAATGGAAGTGTGACACGCTGTCCAACAAAGGCTGATTTCCCCTGTGAAGGTTTCAAAACGGTTCAAGAATAGTACATAAACAGGTTATGAAGTTGACAACAGTTCACAAACTAATGCCACCTTCAGATATCATGGTCAAGAATTGGTTTACCCCCTTAACCATTTAGAAACGTATTTAACCCTTTACCACTTAAAAACATATTTAACCCTTTACCACTTGAAAACGTTTTTTGACAAATTTTTAGTGCCTTAGAAAGTTAAATTTAATTCAAGACCCTTTTTACTAGATTCAAGTTTTAAAGGTTTGATTTCCAACCCTTTGATACTGATGAGCAGCAAACAGCATAAAACCTGAACAGACCGCGAGTTAACTCACAGGCTGTTCTAGTTTCATGCTGTTTTCCCATAAAGCCATTTTCACTTCGCCAGTCTGAGTGGGAAAGGGTTAAAAACTCAAGTTCATGAACTTTATAATTCATCAAATTAATTCATTAAAAAACTATTTAATGAACCAAACTTACAATTTGTGGACTTGTTCATACCACAGGTGGTTAGCGTGTGGCTATGATATTAATTAGTGAAAACATCATTTTGAATGATAAATAATCATATTATAACGAAAAATTAACTTTTCTGAAAAAAAATATTTCACTATCAAATATATATATAACAAGGTATGCAACTCAAAATCAGCCCAAAACGGGGTGCATCGCTTTGAACAGCCATATCTTCATCAATTTTGCAGCGATTTTCACGATTTCGGTCTTATTCAACGCAGAAATGAATTTCCTTTCTGGAAATGTATATGTCTTGCAATATTTTTACAAATGCTGGGTCAACTTTTAAGAAATAACACGATACACAACACGCATGACCCAGTTGACAGTGATCATGCTGTCTTTAAGACTGAAATCTTCACGGAGTAAAGGGCAACTTCCCTATAAAGTTCATGTAGTTCGATACCATAATTCAATAAAACGTATGAAAAAATATTATTACCGTTCTTGTCGTTACATTCTGCATCAAGACTAACTGTCCAGCGCCGTTTGAAACCTTTGTTTACATACATTTCAACTAACTGACATTTTAAACATACGAGTGATTTCATTGGTCCAATGCGGAGGTGTGTCTTTACAACTGGAGATTTCATTCATAAAGAATACATGATCACTGTCAACTGGGTCATGCGTGTTGTGTATCGTGTTATTTCTTAAAAGTTGACCCAGCATTTGTAAAAATATTGCAAGACATATACATTTCCAGAAAGGAAATTCATTTCTGCGTTGAATAAGACCGAGATCGTGAAAATCGCTGCAAAATTGATGAAGATATGGCTGTTCAAAGCGATGCACCCCGTTTTGGGCTGATTTTGAGTTGCATACCTTGTTATATATATATTTGATAGTGAAATATTTTTTTTCAGAAAAGTTAATTTTTCGTTATAATATGATTATTTATCATTCAAAATGATGTTTTCACTAATTAATAGCATAGCCACACGCTACCCACCTGTGGTTCATACTGAAATTATAAATTGATAACAAAAAAAAAATGTTTTCAAATAATAAAAGTGTTTTATCACTTTGCCACAATATTTGTTTGTACTAGAATCACAGTCTTAGAAAAATAAAAAAAGTTTTGATTATAAAAAATATATTAATCGATAACTGCAAGCTTAAAATGGCTATAAATCAGCACAGTTTGTTTAAATGCATTTACATCAACATGCATCATTCTCAGAAAGTTGTTCACATCCAGTGTTTGATTACACTAATCCTGATTGGCAGTCTGATTCTCAAACGGGTTGTTCATGAACTTAGTTCAAAAACTTATGTTATAGACCTTTTATTTGTGCCAACTTTGTTCATAAAAGGACATGAGTGAGAAATGGCCATTCATGATATTGATATAATAAAATTTTCAACTTGTGCTTGAACATGTTCATGGGAGAGTTAGACATGACAATTTGTTCATGGCCATATTTTGTTCATGTCCAATCATGTACAACTCCTACAGTAGCTAGAATATTTGAGTGTTTAATTTAAATGCATATAATGCTTATAATTTAAACACTTATAATGTTCAAGATATTAGAGTTTGGAATTAACCGGCAATTACGAAAATTTATAAAACACTTAATAATGTTAGCTACTTATATAATAATGTTTATCAAATTGCATCTTCAGTTGATGTTTATCAATACTCAACTCATTTTTATACATATTTTCTTACTTCAAAAAATGGGTGTAGGATTTTAAATGTAAGACGAGTTTTAACCATGACATCCTACCACACCTTCAAAGATACAAAAAAGAATGTAAAATAAGGAAGAAATATGATACAAAGCATCTTGAAATGACACCTCTCTCATAATTTCTGGTATTTATGACAAAATATTAAGAACCACAAGCAATCATTATGAATGGAAAGTGGGCCTAAGACATATGATAATGACATCTGAATACTAGGTCACTGTGAAAAATGATGCCAACAATTTTTTTTGAGCCGTGTCCTATGAAAAGAGGGTTTAATGCATATGTGTAAAGTGTCATCCCAGATTAGCCTGTGCAGTCCACACAGGAAAATCAGGGACAACACTTTCCGCTTTTATGATATTTTTTATTTAAAGAAAGTATCTGTTTAGGCATAAAGTATCGTCCCTGATTAGCCTGTGCGGACTGCATAGGCTAATTTGGGATGACACTCTACGCACATGCATTAACCCCTTTTTCACAGAGAACAGCCCATTTGTATTCACACTTTAATTATTCAAGATGGTTTGCTTCAGTGTTTAACTATTAAATAAATATAAGCAAGTGTTGCAACAGTTTGTAATTTCATTAAGACGTCACATCAATTCAGAAAATGTATGTGATTGCCTGATGTAACCTTACATTTATAAATTATAAGGATGCATGAAATTGATGCAAATTTTTCTGCAGTTAACTGCCACAGACAGCATTATCAAATGATTTGTGACTGACCTAAAATTTCCTAAAATTTGGAGAAATCCCAGACACATTGTACAGGCAACTTTCTGCATTATTTATCATTGACACAATAACATTTTATGGTTACACTTTCCCGTTTTTTTTCCTGATAAATCTGGGGAGGAACAATGCACTTCTATGACAGGTAATAGATATTGTTGTAAGTTTGGCCTAGATTTATGACTGATTAAAAAGCACTAAAATTGTAGGCTGCAGTTATATTAATCAAAACACGTATAAGAAGCTTGAGTCATTTAGTTGACATTTAAATGAATATTTTTTGCCAAATTATAATGGAGACGGAATAACACTTTTTGAAAAATTTAAGGAACAAAAACTGGCTACTTCACATTTGATTTCGAAAAAAATTTGCAACAATATTATCATTTTGATGCATAAGTAAATGGCTATGATGGAACAAATCTGTTGTTTTTATATTTCTAATTATATAAGTGATGACAGACACATCAAAGTTGTTTGACAAAGGAAAGAAATTTAGCTATAGGAAGCAAAACAAAACACCTGTTTAATTATTGCTTACAGTAAAAAAGCCCAACATGATTTGATAAATTTGGCTCTGAAATAATACACATCTGTTGAAATAAGCTGAAATTTCTTATTGTTTCTTATTCTCAACTTTCGACAGAATGTATTTCATAATTATAAAGGATATTTGTTGAATATATGGTAGATGATGAGTTTTATTTCACATGTTGGAACAAACAAACAAACTATTTTATGATCACCATTATAGGGTAAAACTGGAGAATTTTGCAGAAATAATAATTTGTCATGACATTAACATAATGAAGTCATTTCATAGAAAGGTAGTGAAAATTAACAGCAGAAGTTCATATTGAAGTAGAAGTAGTTGTAGTTGTTGCTTTATGAGTGACGTTGGTGGAAGTGATCGTAATGTAGGTTGTGGTTGCTGTTGCAGTAGTGGTGGTTGTAACAATGCATGGTGGTGGCTGTTGCAGTGGTGGTGGTTGTTGCAGTTGTGGTGGTTATTGCAGTGGTGGTGGTGGTTGCAGTGGTGGTGGTTGTTGCAGTGGTGGTGTGGTGGTTGCTGCAGTGGTTGTGTTTGTTGCAGTGGTGGTGTGGTGGTTGTTGCAGTGGTGGTGGTTGTTACAGTGGTGGTGTGGCGGTTGTTGAGTGGTGGTGGTGGTGGTGGTTGCATTGGTGGTGGTTGTTGCAGTGGTGGTGGTTGTTGCAATGGTGGTGTGGTGGTTGTTGCAGTGGTGGTGTGGTGGTTGTTACAATAGTGGTGGTTGTTGTAGTGGTGGTGTTTGTTGCAGTGGTGGTGGTGGTTGCAGAGGTGGTGGTTGTTGCAGTGGTCGTGGTTTTTGCAGTGGTGGTGGTTGTTGCAGTGGTGGTGTGGTGGTTGTTGCAGTGGTGGCTGTTGCAGTGGTGATGGTTGTTACAGTGGTGGTGGTTGTTACAGTGGTGGAAGTGGTTGCAGTGGTGGTGGTCATTGCAGTGGTGGTGGTTGTTGCATAAGTGGTTGTTGCAGTGGTAGTGTGGTGGTTGTTGCAGTGGTGGTGTGGTGGTTGTTGCAGTGGTGGTTGTTGCAGTGGTGATGGTTGTTACAGTGGTGGTGGTTGTTACAGTGGTGGAAGTGGTTGCAGTGGTGGTGGTTGTTGCAGTGGTGGTGGTTGTTGCAGTGGTGGTGGTTGTTGCAGTGGTGGTAGTTGTTGCAGTGGTGGTGTGGTGGTTGTTGCATTGGTGGTGTTGTGGTTGTTACAATAGTGGTGGTTGTTGTAGTGGTGGTGTTTGTTGCAGTGGTGGTGGTGGTTGCAGAGGTGGTGGTTGTTGCAATGGTCGTGGTTTTTGCAGTGGTGGTGGTTGTTGCAGTGGTGGTGGTTGTTGCAGTGCTCGTGGTTCTTGCATAGTGGTGGTTGTTGCAGTGCTGGTGGTTGTTGCAGTGCTGGTGGTTGTTGCAGTGCTGGTGGTTGTTGCAGTGCTTAACATGTCTTTTGCAGTGGTGGTGGTTGTTGCAGTGATGGTGGTTGTTGCAGTGGTGGTGGATGTTGCAGTGGTGGTGGTTTTGTAGTGCTGGTGGTTGTTGCAGTGCTGGTGGTTGTTGCAGTGCTGGTGATTGTATCAGTGCTGGAGGTTGTAATATCAACAGACAAGAAGTAGCTTTAGTCTTAAGTTTCAGTTAAGAATGAGTAATTGTAAAACAGAAGTTGCAAAAATAGAAGAATATAAAATATTCCTTATAGTGTCCACCAATGCCAATTACAATGTGAACTTTCTGTCTGACCGATCTACAAAACTTACCAAGTCTTAAACACAGAACACTCTGAATGGTTTCCATAATAAAATACAGAGCATCTTACCTTTATAAAGAATTTAAACAATCCATGAGTGTATTTATGCTAATGCTTCATTGATACAACTGCACTGTCCCACAAATAAACAAAATATCATGTATTTACACAGACACTTGAATAGATCCACGAAACAGACTGTAGCCCGCTTAGGGTAAGAGTCTAATATATACACACATTTAATATTGTCTTCCTCATTTTTGTAAAATACCTTACAGAGAAACACGAATCCTCAACACTTACGAAATATCCATAGATTTTCACTCTATAAAATACCAAGATATGTCATAAAAAACTGAAGTAAATAAAGTTTTAAATAATTATCTTACTAAATCTATTCACCATACATTTATTTTCAGCTTAATAAACAATTAACTGTTTTTTAAATGCCTGATAATTAACTCACACAAATGTAGAAGGTAAATAAAATATCATGTGTCGTTTAAGATAAACAAAATTTGAAAGACGTTTACTGCACTTGAACGCTTTTAAATGTAATACAATAAATGACTGGAGCATTTTTAACAGGCCGTCATACAACTAGTTTATGCTCCACTACCTATAGTAGTGTACTTTTTCACTTCTGTCACTATTTTACAAGGGGATGGGGTTTTAAAGATGTTATTAAAGCATTTTATCTCACCTTGTGCATGTAAAGTACTATATGTGTTACTTATGTGTTCTTTACAGTTCCCTAAATCAAAATCAGGTAATATAAATTAGCTTGTTAATGTTTGAATATAATATGTAGACATTCTAATCTGGAAATCTATGACATCTTTGCTTTATTTAGCTTAGAAGTTCCTATTTTACGGGACTCTCTATTCTGTAAAAGACTTCTGATACAGCACTCCTTCTACAGCACTCCTTCTAAATAGAAGATTTTGTGTCAGTATACCATCTATTGCTTAAACTGATGTCTTTATGAAAGGTTATATTGAGACAAGCACACATACCCAGTAAATAGAATGCAGAATCAGCAAAGACCTGACTTCAATGTCAGTGCACAGAGAACTTGTACCTTTGTACTGACAAGAGATATGTGTAAAACATGTATGGAACACTCCCTAACTTGCAGCCAACTTGTCAAAATGTGAAACAATTATTACAGGTAAGTGTTAATGTTAAATACTGCATGCCCCTGATACCCAACTTTTGTCTCTTGATCTCAAAATAAACGGGGTATTTCTTTACTCAAGATTAGCCAGCATACTAATTTGTAGACTGAGGCTAAGGAGTCCATCTGTCCGTATCCGCATATCTGCATCCGCAAAAAAATAGAACTAGTAGAAATGTACTGTGCTTATTCCGTTCATCCGCATCGGCATATCCACACGCGCAATAAGCGTCCGTAAAAGAACGCTCAAGTGAGCATTCTAATGCAGATGCGGACAAGATACGGACGGTATTTAGCACGAAGAGGGAAGCTGTCATCTAAAAAATCAACTGAAAAACTAATTGAATTCATGAAAAATTACCTCGAATTATACAACCAACGCAGTTCTGCATATCGGGACTCTGATTTAATTTCAAATGTTCGGAAAAGCATAGCAAAATTTAGACACTAGACGAAGATGTTTCAGATATTTACCATTTGTATTCTTTTACAGACAGAATGATGATTTGTACCTTCCTTGGGGAAATGTTGTTCATGATTTCATGAACACTTCAAGCCAATCAGGAATTGTTCATGAACCATTCTCAAAAAGTTCCTGATCTTGGTTCATGAACTTTTGGACATGAACTGTTCTTAAGACACGTTCATGAACAGTTTATGAATTTTTGTTGAACACTTCAAAGTTCATGAACAGTTCTTCATCTAACCATAAATACTTAGTAATGAACATTTCATGAACAATTATTTCTGATGACTTTTCTGAGACAGACTTTGAGGATCCATCATGAATAATTCATGAATTCCTTTGTGCTAGATGTTTCATAAATATTTTTGAAAGTAATATTGAAATGTCTAGCATACTAATCTTGTAGATTTGTGAAACCTGTGAAGTAAGTATGAATATGCATAGTACTTTCATCACTGTAAGTAAGAATTCTTGACCTGTTCTAGAGAATTTTAAGAACATTTGTACAAGAACTGTTCAAGAACTGCCTTCAGGAACAGTTCAATAACTTTTTAAGGACCTTTCCTGTTCTTGAATTATTCTTAAACTATACTTGAACACTTTAAGAACTTTTTTGAACAACATGTTTCCTTCTGATGTTCTTAAACAGGTCTACACAATGTTTTTGAACATATGATGGACTTTTTAAGAATCCAATATGTTCTTAAAAGGATCTGTCATTGTTCTTGGAAGACTTAAAAGACAAGTTTAAGAACGTTTTAAGGACATCTTATTTCAAGAACAGTTTAAGATGATATCAAGAACTCAAACATGTACATTGCATTGCTGTTTTTACAAAGGAAGAATATTGTGTGCACAGGAAGTTGAAACGGAAGGCACATGGTTTATGTTATATTTGAAAATGTAAGTCTTTAATAAATTACCGGCTGAACTGATCAGCCATTGGTTCCATTTCAAGTTCTTTGGCACTGTAAGTGTAACCATTTCAGGGAAACCATTGATTAGTAAATGATTCTTGAACTGAAAATGAGACTATTCATAATCTTTTCAATACATGAATTATTCATGAACATATAGTGCAAAGTTGTATTATGAAATTTAAAGAGTATTATCAAACCACTTGTATCTCAGTTATTAGTGTTATATTTAAATTATTGTTATATGTTGCTATCAATATGTTAAGTGCTAATACAAGACTTGTTTCTTCTTACCCTGACCTGTTTGTTAAGCTTTGGTAACACTTATGATAACCTTTGCATAAATTGACAAATTCTTGTTCATGAATAGTTCATGAACACTTCATGCCACCTCAGTTAATGAACTCTTGAAGAACTATGGTTCATGAACTATTCACTGACAGTTCGTGAACAGAAAATGAGCCATTGAAAAATAGAAGAAAAATGTTCATGAACTGTTCATGAACAGCAAAACCCTGAAGAATTTTTCAAGAATTGTGTTGTTCATGAACTGTTCAAGAACACTTCATGCCATTTGTGTTCATGAATAGTTCATTATCATTTCATGCCATAATGGTTCAAGATTACTTCATGAACACTTCATGCCATAAGGGTTCAATAATAGTTCATGAACACTTCATGCCATTAGGTTTCAAGAATATTTCATTAACACTTCATGCCATTAGTGTTCATGAACAGTTCATGAACAAAAATTTCAAGAACATTTCACAGACGTGGCTCATTTTCTGTTCACTGACTATTCGTGAACAATTCATGAACTCAGTTCACGAACAGTTCATGAACAGTTCACGAATTATTCATGAACTGCAGAACAACATTTCGCAGGGGTTATATCTACTTAAATTCATGCTTATCCTTCATAATAATTATCTCAATTATAATTTTCAGTTTCATCCATATTTTTTTTTTCCTAAAAGAGAAAGAAACGTTCCACATATGCGGAAAAATGGAATCTACCGTCCGTATTATGATTATGCGAATACGGATGCGGATACAGATACGGATGCGGATATGGATACGGATAGATGGAATACTAGCCTCAGTGTGAAAATGGTTTTAGCGTAACATGTTCATGTGACCTTGACCTTTTACTGGTTTACCTACAAATCAAAAGGCCTTCTATCAGAATATCAACAAGAGCACCGCATAACGGGTGCCACGCTCGGCTACAGGTGCAGTTTTGAATAAATGAAAGCTTGTCAGAATTATTTTTTTATTTTTATTTTTTAAAGGTCACAGTGACCTTGACCTTTGACCTAGTGACCCAAAAATGGGTGTGGCGTGTAGAACTCATCAAGGTGCATCTACATATGAAGTTTCAAAGTTGTAGGTGGAAGCAATTTGATTTTAGAGCCAATGTTCAAAATCTTAACAAAATAATAAGGTTTTAGCACGACGCGGACGGCGGACGACGAGCTGGCTATGACAATACCTCGGGTTTTCTCCGAAAACGCAGAGCTCAAAAATAGAACATGTATTTACCTAGGTGATCATAGATCAAAACATATTCTAGATATCAAGCAGAAACAAAATTGTCCTTGGAAAAACCCTGTTTACTTAAATGATATAAGCCCTTGTGATTCTTGACCTTTGATCTGTTAAACTCAAAATCAATTGGGCACTTTCTTCCAACCTAAACAGAATACCAACTTAAATTACTGGAGGCAAATTGTTCTCTAGTGCAAAACAAAATGTTACATTGACCCACACATAATCTGACCAACTGATGGGCATGTGAAAGCAAATGATGTTTTTGGCCAATTTTTTCGGCGTAAGCTGTATTAAGCCAGCTTTTCACCCTGACTTGACCTTTGTAAGTGTCCAATAATACTCAAATAAAATTTCCCGCGGCTAGGTACGAATGAATACACTTCATTTATTCCATTGGCTGATTTGAGTATAACACCATAACATTGGAAACATATCCGCGTCTTTGTAACACTGTTTTACTGCATGAAACAATTTTATCTCTAATGAAAAGGCTCAATAGATAGAACAGTTTTACAATCAATTTTCGACATAAATACAGTTTGTGCGTTCACCTTTTATTTTCAGAGAATTACCAGCGCAAAAGCGTTTATACTAGTAGCTATGTTGTCATATTTAGTACTTACTTGCATTGCATTTCAACCCGCGAGGTTTCGGGTCAACTCGCGGCCATTTGTGAAAGTCAGAGTTTATATACAGTTCATCACCGGAGTTCGCAGAAGGGGTTGCGATCATTGTGTTACACCGGTCTTACTGACAATAACGTACTGACTGTAATGCATTGCATTCCAATCCGCAAGGTATCAAGGTCAGTTTGCGGTCAGTTGCAGAAATCTTTATATAAACGCCGTCTCGTAAACTTTGTGCACTTGAAGTCTGTTTTGATCAGAAAGATACTAAATAAAGATATTCGGCGATATTATTGTGGTATGTCAATCATCGATTTTTAATATGGTTTCAACATTTGCATGATAAGGACCAATTTTGATAAAAATAATTAGAAATATTTATCCATTTAGACCAGTTTATTAAGCATGAGCACAATAATTCACCATACTATAATTATGCAATTAAATAAGATTCGAGTATTGCCGGCTGACCTATATGCAATCGTTTATTTTCATGTTTCTTGTGTTTTTCTATTCTGTAAATATAGATATCTAAGTAATAATATCACATAAAGCAAAATAAGCCACGAAATCTGGCGCAACACCCCGTAATTGATTTGCTTATGATGTAGCTAAGAACTGCGCAGAAAAAAGGCATCCGCTACTTTTTATCTCATAGAGATAACTTTTGATCGTTCATAAACATCGACCACAATCAACGCCGTATATCTTTTTAAAAGATATTTCTTGTTTAAAGACAACTGGTAAAATATTTTCACAATCAGCTGCTAAAAGTTTCATTCCTCATCTATATTTAAGTATAATGAATTAAGACTATTTTCACAATCAATTGGCAAAAGTTTTAATCTCATTAGTACTAACATGCGAACAGCCTGCGTTGTTGTTATGCATAATAAATGTTTCTATTTTGACATCCACTACAACAAGTTAACAGGTTCATGATCCACAAAAATGACACTGTTTAAAATTGCGTCAAAAGAAAAATTGTCAGCTGATTTACATGACATGCTTGAAAAATGTTGATATACAATCCATTACAATTTACATAAAAATAAACCTACAATAACACCTCTATTCAAAACTTTCAGATTTGTTTATTAAATGTATCAAATAATGCATAAAATGCTTCACTCGTAGTACCTTGTGCAATACTTAAAATATGTTACTTAACAAAAATCAATATGTTTCAGATTAACTAAACAAAGATAAATATTATTGAAACCATACTAAAAATATGTCTGTCTTTATAAAAAAAAAATCATTAACAGCAAAAAAATAACATATTTACCATTGAACAACAATGTAAACTAATTTTATCCACTGAAGTCAAAGTTACATCCATGCAAAATCTGCATGAGCCATGATTAAGAAGCACCACTCACAACACCACCAATTTTGAAATTCCCCAGAAACACCAGATCAGTGGTCTCTCTAACACTCAAGACAACATATTGGCCATACCAACAAGACATAGAACAAAAGCTGCCCGGTTTTGAGCAGATATTTATGGGCTAGCTGACAGATTGAATCTTTAAAGATAGCTTTTTAGCCCCTTTGTCCAGTCACACTGTTTGATTCTATGGATGCTTTGATAATGAAGATCAGAAAATGGTTTTATTGGATGTTACATTACTTACAGGGTTTCTGGTGTTCAGATTGTTGTTATTGTTGTAAATGTAGTTCCTTTCTTGAGTTGAATGTATTTTTATTTACCTGAATTATTAAACTTCTAAATTTTGAAGGAAATACTTCAGAGCATTTCTTTCAATATTATTAAATAAGGTCAGAAAATCATTACCTTAGAAATCAGTTATGGATATGCAAAACAAATCAGGATCAAATATGATAAGGAAAATCACAATATTTATTCTGAAAGAATACTGTTCTAATGTCAAAAATGAACATCACAAAGTAATCAGCTGAAAATTGCTTAGCAATTAATAAAGACCATTAACTTAACCGTTTTAACCTTTTAATCTGGCCAAATTTCACAAATATGGGAATTCACATTGCATGTTCATATCATGTATTTACATCCTAAAAAACTATATATACATAATTTAATCATACATCAACAATGAACATTGCTTGTAAAAGACAGAAAAATACTGCTGAGTCAGAAAATATCACCAGACAATCACAATTTAGTCATTTTTTACTAAATCTTGAAGGGTGATCTTAAATCCATATTTTATAATACAAATTTATATTCATGAGCATTCTATTTCTGACCAACATTGAATATGGAATTTCCAATTGTCTGGACCATATAGCAGATATGTCTTGGGATAAACAAATATTAATAACAGAAAAGATTTATCAATCTGTCTGAAAGAGAAACAAATGAGATTGAAGCTATTTTGAGACTTTTTTCAGTAACAGATATAGATACATAGGATTGTGTCTCTGTAAAAATTGAAAAAGGAAAAGTTATTAATTGAAAGTACACCTATGTACATTTATTAAAAAGTGTGATACTGATACATTTGTTAAAGTAATCAAGAAGAAATGTTTAATTGCTACCGGGTATATACTAGAAACATATCACATGTTTATTTGATCCTTTAGAACATGATTCTTATTAAAAATAATTAGAATATGGATCTCTTACCAGAGGGTATTGTGGGTATGCACAAAGAATCTACATATATGTAGGTTGAAACAAGAAACATGGCACAAAACACAAAAAAGAAGGTTTTCAACATTTTACCAAATAATTTACTTGTAATGCGCTATTCCAAAGTAAGTATGCATGTAAATTACATACATGCACATTTTCTGTGCAATTACCTCAATTAAAAAAGTTACTGAGTGGAAACTTTCTTTTTCTATATTTAGTAACAGTGATCTTGACCATTATCCAACTAGCCCAAAATGCAATAGCAATCTAGGTCTCCATGCCAATTTCATTCAGATTGATGATTATGAAAACCAATGTTACTTACAATAAACCATATGATGATTGTGTTTTTTATTTCCCACTCTCCATTTTGCCCATTCATAAATGATATTATGCTTGCTTAAATATTATTATATAATAAACTTTCTTTTGGAATCTATGACAATATTTAAGGCAACAGTCATTTTGCCATATTAATATTCTTTGAATATTAGTTCCCTAAACTCTGTAATAATGGACTGAAAATAGTTTTGTTGTAAAGTGCAGCAAGCTTCTTAAATAATTGTGTTTGTTATGGACTTTTTTTACAATAATATCTATATTCTTATATTATGCAGACATGAAACGCAACATTATAATTGAGTCCCTTAAAGATGCAAATTTTTCACAAACAAGATAAAATAAATGACACATACAATTATAGCTCTTAAGGATGTAATCAAAGTTCATTGTCAAAAATTACAATCACAAGAGGTTCCTTATTGTGCACTTCCTATTTCACAAACATGGTTTAGTCATAATTCAAAATGAATAGTGACATATTGTTTGAATAGGCATATATAAGAACTTTAAGCCATCAAAAACTTAAATTAAACCAGGAAGGCAAATATTTTTTATAAATTATAATTGGTACAATAAAGAGCTTAATCTTGTGAAAAGTTAAACTTGTACTATATATTATTAATAAATTAACATTTCTAATGACAAATTAATACATATCTTATTACCATAAATATCATGTATAAATGTAGGATTGTATATTCCATATAGAAAAGTTTATAATTATGTTCAAATATGTGGAATATGATTATTTCATAATTATTTTACTCATAGTGTAATATTTACAATATGTTGCATGTTTAACCATACACATCAAGATTGGATTTAATCACACTTAACTTCGGATTTCAAAACAATCATTTTCCTTGATAAAAGAATTAAAATGTCATTTAAAGTATTTATACATTTGGAAAAGTCTAAAGATCATAATAGCTAACATATAAACATTGAAACTTATTTAGAACCTGCCATAATGATGTACGTCTTACGATATTTAGCAAGCAGTCTACCTCTACACCATTAAAGGTTTTTTTCACAGATTTTGGCATGTTTTTAAGTTTGTTATTAAATGCTTTATTTTGATAAATGTGAACATTGGACCTAAAAAGCTCCAGTACAAAATCAAGAATACAATTAAAACAAGAGCACCGCATAACGGGGGCCACGCTCGGCTGCGAAAGCTTGTCAGAATTTTTTATTTTTTTTATTTTTTTTAGAGGTCACAGTGACCTTGACCTTTTACCTTGTGACCCAACAAGAGATGTGTTTGTCGGAAACTCAATGCCCCCTACTGCGCCGCATTGAAATAACATTTATATTTATCATTTGGCAGGTATAGAAATCATCTCCCTTTAAAGGTTATTACTTCCCTTGAATTTTTTCCAATCCAACCAGGGGGGGGGGGGGGTCTCACAGTCAATTATGACCATGTCAGACATCACTGACAACCAAGGCCTGTTGTTTAAAAGAGATCATAGCCAGAGTTGATCATGTATCTATGGACATAAGTCCACAGGTATGTAATGAACATCAAAGAAATTATAATTATATCATTAAAAAAATACTTTGACAAATCAATCATTTGGGTTAAAAATAATCAAAATAATAAATCTGTACAGTAACTGTGAAAAGAACTTCAATATATTATAAGATTTACAATTATATAAATTACTTCCCTTGAAAATAATTGTCTGTAACAAATCTCTATTTTTAGCAGCAAATAATTAAAAGCCACTACCGTGACTGTAGATTCACCACTCAAAATGTGCAGCTCCATGAGATACACATGCATGCGAAATATATAAAGTGGTTATGTTCAATATTGAATAATTTTCTCCCTTTTTAAAGCTTATTACTTCCCTTAAATCTGTATTTTTTACCATAGACCGTAAAGGATGACCTTGACCTTTTACCACAATGTGTTTGTCAGAAACACAATGCCGCCTACCGCGCCGCTTAGATTTATTTAACAAAAATACGTGGGCAGGTCAGATAACTATGTCCATTAAAAGCTTATTACTTCCCTTGACTTTGTTTTTTCGACCCTAGACCTTGAAGGATGATGTTCACCTTGAAATTTCACAACTCAAAATGTGCAGCTCCATGAGATACACATGCATGCCAAATATCAAGGTGCTATCTTCAATATTTAAAAAGTTATGGCCAATGTTAAGGTTTTAGCACGACGCCTACGGCGGACGACAAGCTGGCTATGACAATAGCTCAGGTTTTCTCTGAAATAAGCCTCGCTTAAAAAGAAAAAAAAGATAACTCACAGCAGGACTCGAACCACTGACCCCTGGAGTCCTGGAGTAAAAAGCCCACGCATTAGATCACTCGACCATCCTTCCTTATACAATTGAAGATGTATTTTATACTTCATATAAGCGATCCTTATAGTTTCACAAAATATAACGACAACAACACAACTCTCCAAATTATTCAATCGTTTCGTGTTGCAACGCTTTATAATTTTCAGGTTTTTAAATTGTCAAAAGATGCATATAAAGGCTATTTTAGATTATGGTAAATGTTCAGTATTACAGTTTCCTCACAAATATCATAACTAAAACGAAAATTTGCGAATATGAAACAATTTTTTTCAATTTTGTCAATTTACCAAACCGTGAAAAGGCCCATTTAAGGCAATTGATCAAGAATCTTGCGTATAGGGGCCAATATCTTTGATTTTAACCACATTTTTGCAGTTTTATCGATAAATTCGCAGAGACAGAAATGTATGAAACAAGGCAATATTACAAAAAGGTGATCATAGATTTAAATCCTTATATTCCGAATTGTTTAAATAGTTATAAGGGACAAAAACAAGTTTAGCTGGGCAACCTTTCCTTTCTTATTTTGGCAATGTTTGTGGAAACAAATGCATTTTTGGAGCATTAATGATACATTGTCTAACACAGATGTAACTTATGCCAGGCCAAAAGGTCCTAGTCCTTTGATCAAATAAATCTATGCATGAATAACAGGTGTGTGGGGTAACACTAAGGATTTGCATGTTTGAACTCCCAACTCCTCCACCTTCATAGAAATTTGCCAATTAAGTAACTAACCAATTTAAGAGATCATGCATCTATGGGTCAGGTTTCTTGTTTTCTCGAACATGGTTTGAACCTGCTCGTTCATATAGTGGATTACCAAAACCTTTACTTACCAAAATGCACTGGAGCATAATCCAGATCATGCTGCCATATTTCAGTTATTCCCACTCAAACTGACAATGTTTTCTGCTGTCCTTTACATGGTCATGACACAATTATTCAGTCTGTTATTCACTGAACAACTGAAAAGAAAAGTTGCAAGAACATTAACTTTACAATCAATATTGAAACTTATTAAAAATATTCCCTAAGGCTTCTATCATTACATTGCAATTCTTATTGACCAGCAAGACCAGAAATGCATGATACAATTACTATTCATGTCAATATTTGACTCAATTACATTCAAACTACATGTACATGTAAAAAAAATTCCCTGCTTTGAATTTCAGGAAAACACAGTATGAATTTCCAAAATTCATACAATACATTTGGTAACTGAGAATGATATGTATGTATCTGTTCAAGGTCAGCAAGTGACTTTAATCTTGTTCAAGACTGGTATTTTAAGATACATCATCTGATTCATTCGAGCCTTGCTCTGTGAAAAGGGGGTTTAATGCATGTGTGTAAACTGTAAAGTGTCGTCCCAGATTTGCCTATGCAGTCCACACAGGCTAATCAGGGACAACACTTTCCAATTTCATATTTTCTTTTTAAAGAAAGTCTCTTCATAGCAAAAATCAAGTTTTAGCGTAAAGTGTTGTCCCTAATTAGCCTGTGTGGACAGGCTAATCTGGGACGACACTTTACGCACATGCATTAAACCCTCTTTTCACAGAGCACGGCACATTAATTTTCATTGTAGCCATAAATTGTCAAAGCTAATTATGATCAAACATTGTGCAAGTGCTGATTTCAAACTGAGGGATCAATAAATCTATCTCTTAGCTTGTTCACAGACAAGTAGTTCCATAATCTAGTAACCTAGACTGAACTGCAGTTTTATTGATCGAATCCTGGGGAATCTGCATAGAAATTGCAGGGGATCAGTCCATACATTATTTGATATTCCTTCTTCCATAATTAGAAAGTGATGCAGACAAATCTCCATAAGAAGAACTAAACCAGTGCACATATTTGTCTGGTATTGTGTTAGGATGAATAAGTTGTGCTGCGCTGAGAATTCATAAATTTATGATGAAACAACTATGAAATGAAATTAGACATCTTTTTTATCTTTCGTCAGGTTTTATAAATGGTGCACTGACAAAAAAATCTATTCATGTTCATTGTTAAGATAAACAATCTGGCGTAATTTTTTCTATTGAATTGCTGTTCTTTCGCCAAATGAAAACAATTATTATCTGTAACAAATTTTACCATACAGTAGCTATATGTGTTTTTCAGCAAATTATACACAATGTTATCTACATTGCCACTTAATTTTATCTATCATGACTAACTCATAAATGAATTGATAAACGTGCTATTCAGTGTATCTTACCAAACTATAATACATGAAAAAAATTGGCACACCTCAATATTTTGAAAATTTCGCTATTCTTAAGGTTTTAAACCTTAAAGAGATCTTTTCACGGTTTGGTAAATTGACAAAATTGAAAAAAGTTTTTCAGATTCGCAAATTTTTGGTTTAATTATGATATTTGTGAGGAAACAGTATTACTAAACATTTGCCATGGTCTATTATAGCCATTATATGCATCGTTTGACGATTTAAAAGCCTAAAAATTATAAAGCGTTGCAACGCAAAACGATTGAATAATTTGGAGAGTTCTGTTGTTGTCGTTTAAATTTGTGAAACTATGAAGATTGCTTATATAACGTATAAAATACGCATGCTATGTATGCTAGGCAGAATAGCTCAGTTGGCTAATGCGTTTTTACTTCAGGATTCCGGGAGTCACTGGTTCGAGCCCTACTGCGGGCTACTTTTTTTTCCCTTTTTTTAATTTTATTTTTGATTTTTCACTGGAGCTTTTAAAATTTAATGTTTACATTTATCACTATAAAGCATTTAATGACAAACTTCAAAACATGCCAAAATCTGTGAAAAGGCCCCTTAAAATAAATTAGCATAATTATCAAACTATATCACAAGAGGCAATATATTATTGTATGCAGTATATAATATGTCAATATTGGTGAATGACAAAACAGAATATGCAAAATCTCATCTAAAAACAAACAAATGCACATACCAAATTATTAGCAAAACAAATTTCGAGCAAAAATTATAGCAAAATCTTCAAATCCATGTTATGAATACATAATTCACATTCCAGATTCTTCAAAGGCTGTATAATCCACCATAAAACTATATCCAGTCAATGCAACTGCCAATGTTAAAAGTCCAATTTTATTCCATGAGCTCCCTGGAATTATTGACCCTTTTTCCCATCACAACAGCTCCTATAAATGGCCCAATAATTATCTTCCATTTATAGTCCCCATGCAGGCATGCATGTCAATCCATACAATATAATCGAACAACTGAGGACAGTAGAGAGAGTCTGAAAGCTGACAAATCCATTATTTAGAGTTTTGGAATGTTCAGACTTCCAATGAGTCGTGCTCTGAGAAAACTGGGCATAATTCATGTGCTTAAAGTGTCGTCCGAGATTAGCCTGTGCAGTCCGCACAGGCTAATCAGGGACGACACTTTCCCCAAAAATCAAAAATTGCATTTTTGCTAAGAAGAGACTTCATTTTAACGAAAAATGTCATACAAGCGGAAAGTGTCGTCCCTGATTAGCATGTGCGGACTGCACAGGCTAATATGGGACTACACTTTACGCACATGCATTATGCCCAGTTTTCTCAGAACACGACTCAATTATGGACAAAATTAGTGAAGGTCTAGCAGACTTTGGACAATTTATAGACAAAGGTCCAGGCCAACAAGTATTAAAAGAGCTGCGTCATGCAAAAATGGGTCTTAAACCATTATATGCAGACTGCACAGGCTTATCTGGGATGATACTTACCTCACACACATTAGCCCTTGTTTCCCAGAGGTCGGCTCAAATATTTTCTTACACAGTGAATGTGCTGAAGCAATAACATTTTAAAATTTAACCCAGAGGGTAATCTCAATGTCTTTTCCATTCTTATAACATTCAAGCACCTCAGTGATTCATATGGATTTTTAATAAACATTACTTTTGATTCAAGTTCAAAACAATAATAATTGTTTAATTCTTAGGTGTTCCCATGTATCTTATTTTTAGTAATTATAAATTAAAAAAAATTCCCAAACTATCTATTTCATCTCACATTCATAAATAAATGGCTATATTATTTTGTATTATTTTGTTATTTATATATATATATTATTTAATAAACTGAATACCAAAAATAAAAATGCTTAAAATAAAAACATTACAAACCACTGATGCCAGACAGAGTGAAATGCTTTAATCCTTCTTTATAAATAAACAACACATTTTTAATCAGGTAAGTCCTTCAAATTCCTTTCATATAAATCGGATAGAACAAGTGGAAAAATGTGTACTAATAGTTTTACTACGTTCAATTACTTGATAGACCTGTACTTAGGCCAACGCATTAACCGGTACTCCATAACCAATGAACAGAATGATTGAGCCTACCTCTGTGAAAAGGGGGTTTAATGCATGTGCGTAAAGTGTCGTCCCAGATTAGCCTGTGCAGTCCACACAGGCTAATCACGGACAACAATATCTGCCTAAACTGGATTTTTGCTAACAAGAGACTTTCTTTCAATGGAAAATATCATAAAACAGGAAAGTGTTGCCCCTGATGAGCCTATGCAGACTGCACAGGATAATAGAGGACGACACTTTACACACATGCATTAAAACCCCTTTTCACAGAGCACAGCCCAATTATAAAACTAAAACAGTATTGATGAAACACAACGGTGCAAATATTGTGGTGTTGTAGGAGGTCTATAATTCTACCAAGTTGTGACTAAATTGTTAATATGAGGTACAATTATGACTGCAGCTAATTTCACTTTCACTAAATTAATTCAAAAGCAATGAAAGCAACTGATACAATTGGTTGACTGCAATATTATCCAAAGGTGCATAGATCAATCTTTGATCTTTTAACGAGACTTATTCTCATAATTTCAAATGACTTAAGATGTATTTTACTAACAATACAATGATTCTTGGAAAAATTTAAAATAATTTCGTATCAAGGAAACAAAAGGGCAAAGGCCCTAATGCCATCACCTGAGGCCATTAACTCTTTCAGTGCTGGAACCAAATTTTGAAGGCCTTTGCAAACAGTTTTGATCCAGATGAGATGCCACACAACGGGGCGTCTCATCAGGATCCAAACTGTTTGCTTTTCTGATAGTATTCTTTAAAAAAAAAATCGAATAAAATGCTTATTTTAGAAATTCAGCAGACAACATTTTAGCAGACGACAAATTTCCCAGCATTCAAAGGGTTATGGAACTAAACTGTTCTGCGCAGGTAGTGTTCAATTTATAGGTTTCACAATAGACTTATAAGGAGTCACATTTAAGCTTAAAGGGATCTTTTCACGGTTTGGTAAATTGACAAAATTGAAAAAAGTTGTTTCAGATTCGCAAATTTTTGTTTTAGTTATGATATTTGTGAGGAAACACTATTACTGAACATTTACCATAGTCCAATATAGCCATTATATGTATCTTTTGACGATTTGAAAACCTAAAAATTATAAAGCGTTGCAACGCAAAACTATTAAATAAATTGGAGTTAGTTCTGTTGTTGTCGTTTAAATTTACAAAACTACAAAGATTGCTTATATAAGGTATAAAATACTTAAATTGTGTATACCGGGCAGAAAAGCCGAGAGGGCTAATGCGTTTTTACTTCAGACTAATTCCAGGACTCCGGGGGTCACTGGTTCCGGCTACTTTTTTTTCCTTTTTTTAATTTTATTCTTGATTTTTTACTGGAGCTTTTAAGATCCAATGTTTACATTTATCAATATTAAGCATTTAATGACAAACTTCAAAATATGCCAAAATCTGTGAAAAGGCCCCTTTAAAATGAGCATTTCATTTTCAGGGGACCTAACAAGCTGTGTAAAAGTGTTTGCCTTTACTGGCAATCTAACCTGGGATCTTGAGAAACACAACCTCTTAACCAGAACCTTAGGAAACAAAATTGAATTCACATTATCACTAGGACATTAGGGCTTAAAAAAACAGCATATTTTAACTATATGGTCATAATACAAGACATTTCAAATTCTCAAAAGTGTGACAAATGCCTAATTTTCAGCTACTGTGATTAATAAAGCAATAATGACACAATTTTAAAGGGAACACATTAACTGCTCAGCAACTACCTCTATGATAAATATACTCACTTTCAAGTATTTTTCACATATCTTTTACAGTATTTTAGGAACATCATATAGATCGTTTATGTCTAAAATTAATAAATAAAAATCAGGTCGTAACCTAAGTTTGTCACAAGATATTAGATAAGGAAAAACCAGGCTTTAAGATTAAATGTGTCTTGTTTTGAGAAAACTGGGCTTAATTCATGTGTGTAAAGTGCCGTCCCAGATTAGCCTGTGCAGTCCGCACAGGCTTATCAGGGACAACACTTTCCGCTTTTATGGTATTTTTAGTTTGAAGGAAGTCCCTTCTTACCGAAAATCAAGTTTAAGAGGAAAGTGTCGTCCGTGATTAGCCTGTGCGGACTGCACAGGCTAATCTGGGACGACACTTTACGCACACGCATTATGCCCAGTTTTGTCAGAACGCGACACAAATAATGTAACTATTTGCCATAAGACAGGTCGAAAAATTGAGCAAATTAAAAACCCAAACCAAATTTTATTCTCAAAATAAAGCAACTTTTATTTTGAATTGCCTTACTTGGTCATTTGTGTTAATTCTCTTAGCTATGCATTAAGTAGTTGGCCAGGGGGTCTTTCAACACACTTCAATAAGAGCTTCACATAAAGATGTAAAAATTAATGGCCATAATTATTATTTTAGGCAGTCGATTATAGGTCACAGGTGAAATGGCACACAATTTATTATCAAAAGTGACAAGTTCAACAGTTAAGAAATGTATGTGAAATACCGGTAGTAAAATACACATGCAGATATTCTGCCTATAGTGGTTGCCAGAAAGCATTTGAAACTAGAAATATTTCATGGAAACTGATGCCCCCTGCAACAATTGTTCACAGACAAGTTGATTGCAAAACTGTTACATGTCTGCAAGCAAATATTGCTTGTCTACATTTTGTCTTAAAGTTGTAAGATCTGACTTATTTTGAAAACAAGTTGACATTTAATACCCAGTATATTAAGACAATACAATCATTTTGCAATAAGTTTAAAAGCTTCGTCTAAGATGACAAGAAGAGCGGTCAAAGAACATGAGGCATTCATAATATAATGTTGATCTTCTCCTTAGATGTGTGGTTTATCCCAAAGACCTTGACAGTAATTAAGTCTAAATGGTTCAGTAAATACAAATCGACTAAAGTGTGATTTATTGTCATTAAGAAAAGTGACTCACAATTGTTACTGTTTTGTTTATTTTTTCAACAGTGACATTGACTTCAATGATTATTCTGACATCATGTCAACTACACTTCAGGTCTGATATAACGCGTATTCCAATATAATATTACCGGTACAGTGAATCGGTCTGTAAAAATAAAAATGACAAACTCTAGGGATCTACAGATAAGTAATGTTTTGCCGAATGTCGCTGTCCATCTATTTTTTATCCTTCATCAGAGGTTTACAATAGCTGGGCAAGTAAAAGATCAAGACCCACTGATCTTGATAAATGATATGGTTGTTCACTAAATGAGAATATATCTTTATAGCACTATGCTATAGATATAGTTTAACTGAATACAGTTTGATTGAAAATGCACTATTAAAGTTTTAACCAAAAGTAAAATATTGTAATGTACTTTGGTTTGCACGATGGTATCTACATGGTTGAAACAACACTGTACATGCACCATAATTGTTCGCGTGCTTACAAGGATACCAGAACCGAGACCTTTGGAGGAAAGTGGTCGGTGGTCTAATATGTCCCATACACGACCACAGACGAAGATGTGATGAGATGATGATAAGGACAAAGAATTTGACTCGTAAAACATGAACAAGACATATTGCAGTCATGTAGAACTACCAACTCATTTGCTGTTTGTCACTGAATATGTCGTGTTGTACGTCAGATGGGACATAACTTGATGTGTATGATATGCTCGACGACCTAACAGAAATGATACAAGAAGGAATTCTCACAATATCTGTGGTCTTTCTTCTTGAAGATGAGCCTGTGACATTTTCCTGTTATAAAAGTGCCAAATTGTAAAGCTCATAATGTATACAATACACAAAACATATGAGCCATGCTCTGTGAAAAGCGGGTTTAATGCATGTGCTTAAAGTGCTGTCCCAGATTAGCCTGTGCAGCCCACACATGCTAATCAGGGATGACACTTTCCACTTTTGGGATATATTTCTTTTTTTTAAAGTCTCTTAATAGCAAACATCAAGTTTTTTTCGTCTCTAATTAGCCTGGGAAAAATTAAAAGGAAAAATCAGAGCCCTTTTCAAACATATCAATGTAACTTGAAGGTACACAGGATATTTTTCTGCTTATTAGCTTTCCATTTAAACAAAACAAAAAAAAGAATGCAACAAAAAAGCACAACCAAATAACAGAAACATAATGTAGGATTGCTATTGAAATAATGGACAACATACAAGCAGCCATATTTGTTTCAGTACTTTTACTTATTATTATTATTATTACTTTTACTTACATTTACTTTTTGGGCAAATAATATAAAAAAACTTAGCATTTTTTACGTGTAAATGCAATCATCTTCAGATGAATAAAATATTATCTAAATTTTGAAGCAAACAACTGATTTTATCGACAATGTATCCATTGTTCTAGTGTAGTCCGATGATGTAGGTGAACTGTGTAAACAATAACCATTGTTGAGGAAAGTATAATAAGCAATAACACTGAACAGTTTGTAAACTCATTAATATGTTTATAAAATGTCTGTGAAGGGTTAATAAACATCTACTTGAAATTCATAGATTAACATTTTACAGATTACAACAATGATTCACTCGAGATGGCTATGAAACTTTGCACAAGACTTATTGGTATAATATTAATTGGCAGCAGCTTAAATGGAACATTGTGCATTTAAAAATAGCAATCAATAATCAAAATACATGAACACACAAAGCAATTGTTTATCTTATCTGAGAATCAGAAACAAGAACAATCGGATGGTTATGCAACAAAACCCTATTACAGTTGTATCTGATTTTAGATTGTAATAAAGCTTAAATACCCAGACTTATTGACCTAATATTTTAATCCCTCGGG
Source organism: Dreissena polymorpha (assembly GCF_020536995.1). Taxonomy (NCBI): domain Eukaryota; kingdom Metazoa; phylum Mollusca; class Bivalvia; order Myida; family Dreissenidae; genus Dreissena; species Dreissena polymorpha. The sequence continues at coordinate 69,704,558 of NC_068357.1, forward strand.
CCTTAAACACACAGTTCATGCATTTATACTGCTGCACTGTGCAGTATGGGTTTTTAAACAAATAACCAGTATTTTCGTTTCAATACAAGATATGTCAATCACCGGAATTAGTAGTAATTCATTCAACAATTTCATGTTGCGCATCAATAATAAAACACAATTTCCCCATTCAGCATGATTGTATATGAATGAAGTTTGTTATAATTCAAACAATTAAGCCCTAGAATAAATATTATGTGAATTATCAGAAAGTAAAATGAGCATTTAACAAATATTTTAAGCATTATTTATTGACAGAATAGCATAAAGTTCAGATATTTTTGTATCCCAATCAATTAAAAAATGCTTTACCATCCCTTAACTGAAACTGGAAAAAATTTATTTATAAAACAATTAACAAATATCAAACCATTTTAAACAACATAATGTACACACATATCTTAAATCCTGAAAAAAGCATTACCTCTTTGAAATCTACTTGAACATTCAGAAATATATTGTATATAAATATCCAAAGTTTCTGTCCACAGACAATCATATCAAATATCAGTATATTGACACAAGTATTTGAGATTTACCGGTATACAAATTCCTTAAATACACCTTATCAGAAGGAATATACCAATTCAAAGCTTTTATTTTCACAATTTACTTCCTCATATCACAGTTTCATATAATGTACCGGTGGATTTATTTCACTGTTAAATAGGCAAATCCTAACAGATGTTTAAATCATCACGCACAATTCCATTAAGTTACACATTTAACATCAAAATTGTTTCTACTTACTCAACTAATTACTACGTTCCCACTAACTGATTGACGTTTAATGAACATACATTACATGTCAATATGTTTGACAGTCATACATGCAGATTTGTAGTAATTACATACTTGACATAATTATGGTACGCTAAACTGTCAGCCAATCGTAAGAATGTCACCTTTTACCCCTCACTGGCTTATTAAATATTTTCCTTTTTTTGGCAGGTTTTTAAAGATAAATTTGCAGATAAACACGCATTCTCAGTGAGCAGATGCATTTGCGGTCGCTGACTGTTTGTGTTCAAATATTAATGACAATAGATGAAGTTATTCTATTTTGATGATAGGATGTTGCCAGTTGTCGACGTCCAACCCGTCTGTAGATCTGCCATAGTGATTAGCACTTTTCTATGGAATTCTATAGAAAATGATATGGCATTCTATGGAAATAGATGGAAATCTATGGAATTTGATGGAATTCCATCCATTGGCCAATTTTCCATCTGAAGCTGTTATGGAATTCCATGGAATCTCACCTAAAATTCCATGCTTTTCTACGGAATACATGGAAAACACTATGGAAAGTTGGACTTAGCCATTTATTTCAATGGAAATCAGATGGAAAATAACATAGACATGTTCTTGGATGGAAATCGATGGAAAATAACTTTGAAAAATTTTACTGGTTTACTGGGGTCTGAAATGTATTTGTAGTTTAATACATGTATGAATTTATTTGCATCATGTATTTTGTATTTAAAAGAAAATGCAATAAATATTATTATAAATTTGTTCTAGAAATTCGAACATTGGATGTCAAATCGAGGCATACGGGGATACCCCTCATTTTAATTTATGGAGTGTGTTTACTTCCGGAAAATGGAGAATGTCTGTGCTCACGAAATTCTGAACACACATTTATCGTTAAGATCGGGCAGAACTTTAGAGTTTTTGTAAGTAATATACTGACTGTTGAGTATATAGAAAAGGTGGAATGATTGATCGTTTTAGGTGTCCCGCTTTTTGGTAAAATGTCCAGACAATTTTTTATGGAAAGTCCCGATTTGGACCTGAAAAATTCTGGCATGTATGAAAATGGCTTAGGACTGAAACTGTACCAATAATATTCAAGAACCTTTTTAGAACATTTCAAGGACAAAATAAGGTCAAGAAATTTCTAAAAATGATTTAAAATGTAGTTCTAGAACACATCTAGAACTCTTTAAGAACCAATAAGTTCTACAAAAGTTCTAATGGGGAATAAGAACACATATAGAACACCTTACAATTACAACTAGCCAAATAGACTTCATAGTAGCAACAGCAGAAGCAGCAGTAGTAGTAGTAGTAGTTGTAGAAGTAGTAGCTGTATTAGTAGTAGTAGTTGTTGTTGTAGTAGTAGGTGTTGTTGTTGTTGCGCATGACGGACGACGGACTAAAGACGATCACAAAAGCTAACAAGAGCACCGCCTTGCGGGTGCAGACCGCTCATCTATTTTCTTTTTAAAGGTGAAGGGACTCTCATTTTCAATCACAAAGGAGGGAGGAGTGGAGTGAAGAGGGGTGTATAGTGTGGGGTTGTGGACATTTATTACATTATCTTCCAAAAAAGCGAGCGAAAAAAAAAAAAAAAAAAAAAAAAAAATCGGGGGGGGGGGGGGGGGGGGTATAGTGTGAGGGTGTGGTGATAATTTGTGAGATGATCTTAAAAAAAAAAAAAAAAAAAAAAAAAAAAATCAAAAAAAAAATTTGGGGGGGGGGGTGGGGGGGGGGGTGGGGTGGGGGTATAGTGTGAGGGTGTGGTGGTCATTTGTGAGATGATCTTATAAAAAAAAAAAAAAAAAAAAAAAAATTAGGGGGGGGGGGGGGGGAGGGGGGGGAGGGGGGGGAGGGCACGGGGGATGGTTTGGGTGAAGTCTATTGTGGTATGTCAGGTAAGAGTAGTTTCATCAAAGTATCAATCAAATCTAATCATAAATAAAGAAGTTATGGCAATTTTAGCAAAATTTAATAATTTGACCTTGAGAGTCAAGGTCATTCAAAGGTCAAAGTAAAATTCAAGTTGCCAGGTACAGTAACCTCATGATAGCATGTAAGTATTTGAAGTTTGAAAGCAATAGCCTTGATACTTCGAGTGGATCGAAACACAAAATTTAACCATATATTAAAAGTTACTAAGTCAAAAAAGGGCCATAATTCCGTAACAATGACAACCAGAGTTATGCAACTTGTCCTTTTACTGTACCCTTATGATAGTTTGTGAGTGTTCCAAGTATGAAAGCAATATCTATGATACTTTAGGGGTAAAGTGACCAAAACATAAATCTTAACCAAATTTTCAATTTTCTAAGTATAAAGGGCCCATAATTCCGTCCAAATGCCAGTCAGAGTTACATAACTTTGCCTGCACCGTCCCCTTATGATAGTTCATAAATCTTGCAAGTATGAAAGCAATAGCTTTGATACTGTAGGAATAAAGTGGACCTAAACACAAAACTTAATCAAATTTTCAATTTTCTAAGTATAAAAAGGGCACATAATTCTGTCAAAATGCCAGTCAGAGTTACATTACTTTGCCTGCACAGTCCCCTTATGATAGTTAGTAAGTGTTGCAAGTATGAAAGCAATAGCTTTGATGCTTAAGGAATAAAATGGACCTAAACACAAAACTTAACCAAAATTGTCAATTTTCTAAGTATAAAAAGGGCACATAATTCTGTCAAAATGCATGCCAGAGTTATCTAACTTTGCCTGCCCAGTCCCCTCATGATAGTAAGTAAGTGTACCAAGTTTGAATGCAATAGCATTGATACTTACTGAGAAAAGTGGAACTAAACGCAAAACTTAACCAAAATTTGCAATTTTTTAAGTACAAAAAGGGCACATAATTCTGTCAAAATGCACGCCAGAGTTATCTAACTTTGCCTGCCTAGTCCCCTCATGATAGTAAGTAAGTGTACCAAGTTTGAATGCAATAGCATTGATACTTTCTGAGAAAAGTGGACCTAAACGCAAAACTTAACCGGACGCCGACGCCAACGCCAACGCCAACGCCAACGCCAACGCCAACGCCGACGCCAAGGTGATGACAATAGCTCATAATTTTTTTTCAAAAAATAGATGAGCTAAAAATGGAATAATTAAAAGCTACCGATATATTACAGTTACCTTGATTATCAAAACAATCCTGTTTTCATAGGTATTCCATAACTTAAGTTAAACCCACCAATGTCCATAGTGATTAAACAACAGTGATCAATGATTTCGAGTACAGATTCATTGGAAACTTTAAGCCATATATAATATGACAGATACAATCAGACATTCTGAACAAATTACATAGCTTTCCCAGTTAAAGCAATGCTAATGACATGGACAGTAAAATGTCATTTTTGCCTTGCAGCAAAATACTTTATGGTGCATTGTTTTGATGACTCTATCAGAAAGTGTACTTGCCAAGGTCAATGCACAAACAAGTGTGTCTAAATAATCTATCATATGGGCCATGCTCTGTAAAAAGGGGGTTTAATGCATGTGTGACAAGTGTTGTCCAGAGTAGCCAGTGCATTCCACACAGGCTAATAAGGGAGGACACTTCCGCTTTATCAATATATTTCTTTTAAAGAAAGTCTCTTCTTAGTAAAAAATCAATTTTAATCAAGTTTGGTTCCTTATCTGGGACTACCCTTTACACACATGCATTAAACCCCCTTTTCACAGAGCACGGCCCATATTTATTGTGATATGTTTTAATGGCAGTGTTTTTTTTCCACAAATAGGGGAATGGTGGCGGGCCTGGTCCAAAGGGGAAAAATTTGTTGTTTTTTGGGAAAAAGGGGAAAATTAAAAATTCACTCTTTTATATTTTCTGAAATTTATTATATAAATACACATGTATATATGAATGTAATATTCACAGCTGAATTTCTCTGTATTTTTTCTAAAATATATACCAATTATTTTTTCAACATTAGTTTCAGACAGTTAAGCCTTCATGCACAGTCTCAGTTTTCCTAGCCATTTTGAGTCTAATTGGGACTTTCTAATCAATAAAATGACAAATGTTAGCATTTTTTTATCAATAAAATGGACCAAATTAAAATGTTTTTATCATCAAATATTGACACAATATATATAGATACATCAGACCTTTTCCTGGCCAATTTGGGAAAAGCATGAAATTCATATGAAAAGTACACGGATTTGGGAAATACTAATTTAATGCAACTCTTTATAATAATTCAAAATCGTATAATATTATTAATTTGTTATATACTTTGTTATTCGGCGTTAGCTGTATACGCCAGCTTTTCACCTTAGCCTGACCTTTGTTAGCGTCCAATAGAATTCAAATAAAACTTCCCGCGGCCAAGTACAGATGAATACACTTCATTGACTGCATTGGCTGATTTGAGAATTCGACCAGAACATTGGAAACATGTCCGCGTCTTTGTAACACTGTTTTACTGCGTGTTCAGCATGAAACAATTTTATATCTAATGAAAAGGCTCAATAGATAGAACAGTTTTACACTCAATCTCGACATCTGTACAGTTTGTGCGTCCACCTTTTATTTTCAGAAGATTTTCAGCGCGAGAACTTTTGCACTTAAAGGCTATGTTCTCATATTTAGTACTAACTTCCATATTCCTGTCAACATGTTAACATGTTAAAGTATAGAGAGCAGTGGAAGCGAAGACTCACTTTAATGCATTGCATTTAACTCGCGAGGTATTTCGGGTCAATTTGCGGCCACTGTGTGTGAATGTCAGAGTTTACATACAGGTCATCGCTGCGTCTCTACCCTATGTGCTGATCGGAGTTCGCGGCCAGGAAGATAATCGTTACATAATAAAGACGCTACAGCGTGAACTAGGTGAACTGGAATTTTCTTTAGAACAGACAGATGTTAAATGAAGATATCCAGCGATATCATATGGTATGTCAATAATAGATTCTTAATGTGTTTTACAACAATACCATGATAAATATTATTTTTAATTAATTTAACAAGAATTATGCCATCATATTGACTAATGAATTAAGCATGAGCGTAATGATTCTCGATACTGTTCATAACCGAATCAAACAGCAACGCCAGACAAACCACTAAAACAGGTTTGTTCGAAGAACGCGCGTATAAATATTTAAAATATGTACGGATACTTCGCGTGTGGCCGATTGACTCATATGTTTTAATTTCACTTCCATTCTTCTTTTGGTTTTCTGTTTTGTATCTATACGTTTATGACCAGTAATATGTAATAATGTAAAATAAGCCGCGAAAACTCCGCGTATCATCCCATACTGCGTTTGCTAAAGCTAAGAACTGCACAGAAAAAGACATTCGCTATCTTTGATCTCATTCATTGAAGTCTTTACCTTTCATTAACTGCAACCACAATCAACGCCATATATCTTTTTTTAAAGATATTTCTTGGTTGTTATGAAATGAATATTTATCATAAAAGAGTTCTTTCTAAAAAAAAAAAAAAAAAAAAAAAAAAAAAACAATTATTCTGGAATATCGGCCCCGAAATTGCCATAAAAAACACTGAAATGGTGACGTTTATAACATGTCATGTAAGGATTAGGTCTGCTTGCATGAGTTGTTTTTGTTTCTCTTTCATTTTATTTGTTTTATTGGCAGACGGTCTAGAAAATATAAACAAGAGCTGTCAGAAGACAGCGCGCTCGACTTTTCGAGTGCTTGACAGTATAACATAAGCCATCATTGAGAAATTGTTCATATTCAATAAGGTCAAGGTAATATAGCCATATTCTAAGTGGAAGAGGGCCATAATTGAAACATATTGATTGCTTATCTTTTTAAAAGTTGTACTTTATAGACGATTCTGAATTCTGGTATATTTCCACAATCTATTGAACATTTGTAAAGACATAAAACAAACTAATAAGATTTTAATTCAAGTTTGATAGCAATTGCTTGGGTTGGATGGTTTGACGGTCCTTCAAAAATAAAATAAATAAATATTGTATTTTTTAACTATGTTTAAAAAAAATATCTTGTGTTGTTTTGTCAAAGTATGATTCAAATCTGATCATAAATAAAGAAGTTATGGCAATTTTAGCAAAATTTAATAATTTGACATTGAGTGTCAAGGAAATTCAAAGATCAAGGTCTAATTCAACTTGCCAGGTACAGTACCCTCATGATAATAAGAAAGTATTTGAAGTTTAAAGGAAATATCCGTGAAACTTTAGAAGTAAAGTTGATCAAAATTGAACAAAATATTCAAAGTTATTAAGTCAAAAAGGGCCACAATTCCATCAAAATGCCAACCACAGTTATGCAACTTTTCCTGTACAGTCCCCTTATGAAAGTTAGCAAGTGTTCCAATTCTGAAAGCAATAGCTTTAATACTTTAGGAGTAATTAAAGTTGACCAAAACACAAAACTTAACCAAAGTTTCAATTTTCTAAATATAAAAGTTAGGCATCATGTGACAGATGTAGTCAGGGTTGTCATTATGATTGTAAACAAAGGATTATTTTGGAATAGTAACCGATTCTGCCGGGGGTCAAGGGGGCCGCCTATGCCCCGTTGTAGGTCCAGGGCAAGGCCCTGGTAGGGGGGTCAGGGGGGCAAAGCCCCCCGACCGAAAACGAATTCTAGACATTTTAGGGACAAAATACTGCTATTCTCATAGCATAAAAAGTTCAAATGAGGTCTAAAAAGAATAGAAAATTTTAAGATTTTCACATTTTTAGTTTACTGTACAATGTAAAAACATATTATATTGATAGATCTTTGCATGTTCCATTTCCATCCATGACCCGATAATCCAGTATTATTACGATTTTTTTTTTTTCAAAACCAAATTACGACCAATATTGACGATGAATGTCGTCCGCCATTTAACACAAGTGCATATACAAATTGAATTGTGGGATTGGGGAATTCCCATTGAACATGCGTGAATCACGTGACACGATTTGAGAGTATTGAGAACCGTTTGTATTTAGTAATTACGACAAATCAACGACTCAATCTAAACTGTTACATGTACCTCCTTTCAGAAAAGTTTGCGAAAATGAAAGTGAATATCTGAGAATAAAAACGCGTCTTTCTTTAAATTTTACCGAGTACTTTTCATAACGGATCGTGATATAACTTGTCGGGTCATTCATGCATGTAGACCTATATGTATGCATAGTTTGGCAATCTCAAAACACGTTATTTACCTACATGTGTACTTATTACATTATGTGTTATGACCATTTGTATAACAAAATGCATTATTTAATTGAAGTTTTTTCAAATGCGTATAATTAAATGTGTTATCCGAAATCATTTTCAGATTTCATTATTCATGGAAAAAATAAGAAAATTCTAGCAACAGAGACACATATATCTCGTGTTTTTCATGTACAGATGATAATCATGCCAAAATTAGACTTCATGTATAACATCATGTAATTCTTCCCTCGGGGAAAGCGTGGACTTTAATATTTAGATGCTAAATAACAACTTTGTAGCGCAGAGGTCGCTAATATATTTTGTTTTGGTAGAAAATCGAAGAGCATTTTATAATATGTGGAAACTTTTTCTCTAACTAAAAAAACTAGTAAATTACGCTCTACAGTGCTACATTCGTTGAGATACGGTCAGTAATAATCTGTGAAATGTACAGCTATTTTATACAGTTTCATGTGGGGTCGGCATGTATTCGGCTACCTGTGCGCTGATTGGTTGACGTGCTTACCAAGAAGAATTTAATTGACAGCTAGAAAAATCAATATTGGCCACTCGCTGAGAAATTCATTGAAAACAGTCAATCTCTTGCACGACGGTTACATTACATTCACCTCTGTATTGGGCTCAGAACGGACTATTGTTATGAAAGCGTCTCATTTATGTCATGATCATTCCAAGCGTTCATCATTGAGGTTGCAGAATACTAAACAATCTCTTGCACGACGGTTACATTGCATTCACTGCATTAAAGAAAACCATCTCATACCATGATATCTTATATCAGTCTTAATTCATTATTATAAAATTAATATGTTTTTTTTATGTTAAGAAACCAACACGTCGAAGCAATTCCTAACGTCACTCAAAAAAAAAAAATATGTTCAATTGTTTACTTTTGTGAAGTGCGTGGAATGATTCCATCTGCGTAAATGGGCAATAAATTAGTTCCAAAGGGTTGCATTAAAACTCGCAAGTTTTTGCATGATTTATCGTACATTTAAAAGTCATATTTCTTAATTTAATGCATGCGATCTTAAATATCCAATCAAATATACATTGAATGCGTTTGTTCGGTTTTACCTATTTTATAGACAAAATGGCAAGCTGAGCATTTCGCAGAGTTGTATGTGAGAGCAAGGAACGACAACTCTGCGTGGAGATTGGAAAACAGTAGCTCTTAGGCGGAGTTAACGGACTGACGTCGCTCTACTATACTACGGTTATTCCTTGTAAATTATTGTCGGTTTGCGTGATCAAAACTTCCGATCGCAATTTTAAAGATTTGGGAAAAACAACCGATTTTCTGGCAATTTTAACCGATAAATTCGATCGGCAATCGGTTAATAATGACAACCCTGTGTAGTTTTCAACTTTTGCTGAATGTCTCATGTATTAACATACGTATTGAATTTCTAACAAAAATTTTGATTGTTAAAGGGATCTTTTCGCGGTTTGGTAAATTGACAAAATTGAAAAAAACTTATTCAGATTCGCAAATTTTCGGTTTAGTTATGATATTTGTGAGGAAAAAGTATTACTGAACATTTGCCATGGTCTAATATAGCTATTATATGCATCTTTTGACGATTTAAAAAATCTAAAAATTATAAAGATAATTTGGAGAGTTCTGTTGTTGTCGTTTAAATTTGTGAAACTATGAAGATTGCTTATATAACGTATAAAATACCCATCCTATTTATGCTTGGCAGGATAGCTCAGTTGGCTTATGCGTTTTTACTTCAGGATTCCAGGGGTCACTGGTTCGAGCCCTGCTGCGGGCTACTTTTTTTGCCTTTTTTATATTTTATGTTTGATTTTTTACTGGAGCTTTTAAAATTTAATGTTTACATTTATCAATATAAAGCATTTAATGACAAACTTCAAAACATGCCAAAATCTGTTAAAAGGCCCCTTTAATGCAAATTGCATAGCGTCGCATTTCTACTAAGTTGCAAAATGAAGAATGAAATGCGATTTTAGCCGTAAAATTAGGAATGTATAGGGTCTTACACACCATTTGGCGACATCTTATTTGGGAATATTGTTGAATAAACATTATGGTCAATACCTAGTTTCAAGCAAGCCTGTAATTTCAAACCATTGCACCTGTTGATAAAAGCAAATTGTTCATGTCACTATTTTGATTTTAACACATGGCGCGAAATGCAAATCTTACGAACACAATATTTCCTGTCCGAAATGGCGGCGCCCTTGGTCAGAAATATTCGTGCATTTGGAATTTTTGGAAACAAAATCGCACAGATACGACAACAAAAGTTGTTATTTCTGGCCAGTGTAAGAACAAAAATTATGCTTCGTATTTGTCGTTGACGAATTCATAATGTTAAAAAATAATTACTTCAATTTCAGTATGTTAACATCAAAGACCTATCAATATACATATTTACATTGCCCCACCCGTATTTTTAAGCGTTACAACTTATAGTTAATAAGTTATACTTCCAATGAACACATTCAAGAGTCAAAACTCAAAAAAGTCGTTAACTCTGTTGCAGTGTAAGATTGTTAACATAATCGAAAATAAAATATTGGTTTTATTCAGTTTTGTCATAATTAACACTTCAGATATTCCAAGTCTGGCAAGTGATCTTTTTCTGTAAAATAGTTGCTTTTTGGTGCAAGAATTTTCCCTTTTATAAATTTCATATTTGATATTCCTTGCATCATGATGATGCATATGTGAAAATGACTTATTTCCAAACATTTGATATAAAGTTATTTTTAGTATTTACTTTACATTTATAAAAGCAACATGTGCAGAGCGCTGATAAATTTCAGCATCAAAATAATCCCTTCAGTATTTTGTCTCTAAAAAACTTCATCGAAACCCTAACATTTTCATGCAAGTTGCTGTTCTACTTCAATTTATCAAAATCCCAACCACGTACTAAGAAAAAATTCATAATTTTAAAAATATTTTGTTTTACTGTAGAATTTTGCAATGTGTCATCCTACATGGTTACCCCCTAATAAGGCTCGATTGGTCATTGTCAGCATGGGTACTACTTAAATGAACCCTGGTTACTCTTGAGTATACTTAAATGTACCCCAGGTACAAAAGATATACTGAAACATACCCGGATGTTCTTATGCTAAATTGGTCGTTGTCGGCTAATTTTTACAACTTTGAAACTTCATATGTACATGCACCTTTATGAGTTCTACACGCCACACCCATTTTTGGGTCACTAGGTCAAAGGTCAAGGTCACTGTGACCTCTAATATAAAACTTTAACTTTGCCTCTAACATCATAGTGCTTCCACCTACAACTTTGAAACTTCATATGTACATGCACCTTGATGACTTATACACGCCTCACCAATTTTTGGGTCACTAGGTCAAAGGTCAAGGTCACTGTAACCTGTAATATAAAACTTTAACTTTGCCTCTAACATCACAGTGCGTCCACCTACAACCTTGAAACTTCATATGTACATGCACCTTGATGAGTTCTACACGCCACACCCATTTTTAAGTCACTAGGTCAAAGGTCAAGGTCACTGTTACCTCTAATATAAAACTTTAAGTTTAACTTTGCCTCTAACATCATAGTGCTTCCACCTACAACTTTGAAACGTCATATGTACATACACCTTGATGAGTTCTACACGCCACACCTATTTTTGGGTCACTAGGTCAAAGGTCAAGGTTACTGTGACCTCTAATATAAAACTTTAATTTTGCCTCTAACATCACAGTGCTTCCACCTACAACTTTGAAATTTCATATGTACATGCACCTTGATGAGTTCTACATGCAACACCCATTTTTGGGTCACTAGGTAAAAGGTCGAGGTCACTGTGACCTCTAATTTAAAACTTTAACTTTGCCTCAAACATCATAGTGCTTCCACCTACAACTTACCGTAAAATGTTGTGTATAACGCGCATTTATGTATAACGCGCATCTACTTTTTTAAGCTAAAAAATCGGGAAAAAAGTTTTTGAAGCAAAAAAATCGGGGGAAAAATTCCGTACCGCAGGCTAACTGAAAATAGTTATATTTACATTGCCGATCTTACGTGTTTTATTGCTTCAATTATTAATTATTTTAAAGACGATAACGATACAACTAGTTTGTGTCTTTTTTTAATCATATTATGCGTAAAAATAAATGTTTGGATTTAAATTAATTATGCATGAAATGCACACTTTCCACGAGGATACCATCAAGGTTTTTATCATATGTCTCCAAAGTAACTGTCCACGATTTTATCGTGGAGGATACACATGACGGATGGATTAGTTATAACTAAGAAACTGACATTATCGATTGGTATTGTCACGTGGTTATTTATGCATGACTAATTCACAACCGCGCGTTTTATTTACATTGCCGATATCAGGCGTTCTTTTCGAGTGTCTATACTTGACAGGAGACTTTAACGACTCAAACTTCTCAACAATATAACGACATTACCGGCGATAAACAAACAATGGAGTTGTGAAGCCGTTTGCCGGTTCGCATGTTTTGATAATAGCCCAGCTACACAAAGCTTGACAGGTGACGCAAATTGCTCGATAATCACATGCTCAATCTTGACAAGACGTATGAAAACGTGTAAACAAACACAACATTAATTTTATGAACACATTTGAAAAGCAAGAAAAATAATCATAAATTAATCGGGAAAGACCTTTCCGACATACTATTGTAAATCGACAAGTGCCCCCAAATAAATTTTGTAACCCTAGTACAGTAGGGTATAATATTGTGGGAAAACAATAACATTTTAAATAAAAATGGCTTCCTTGTTTTTCATTCTCTTCTTCAAATTTATTTGAATTAATGCTCTGTACGTACCTGAAAAAGATAGCAAATATTTATGTTAACTTTATAATGTTTGTCCATCTTATTCAGATCGTAAATATAACACTTTTATTAACATAGTTACAGTTAAAACACCGGGGAACAGAATGATGCAAATTACCGCAACTGGGTAACTGACAGGGAAAAAATGTCTTGGCATGGCTGTAGTTGTGCATTACGCGCATCAAGTTTTTAAAATGAAATTTTGGGGTGAAAAGTGCGCCCTATACACAACTTTTTACGGTATAAACTTAATATGTACACGCACCTTGATGAGATCTACACGCCGCACCCATTTGTGGGTCACTAGGTCAAAGGTCAAGGTCACTGTGACCTCTAATATAAAACTTTAACTTTGCCTCAAACATCACAGTGCTTCCACCTACAACTAAGAAACTTCATATGTACATGCACCTTGATGACTTCTACACGCCATACCCATTTTGGGTCACTAGGTTAAAGGTCAAGGTCACTGTGACCTAAAAAAAAAGAAGAACAATTCTGACAAGCTTTTGCAGCGGAGCGTGGCACCTGTTATGCGGTGCTCTTGTTTTAAATTAATTATGTTAATATATATGTCAATATTCTGTAAAATTGCCTCTATATTATCGAAACTCCTACTCAAAAAAGCATTTTGACTGGTCATGTTAAAGTAGAATTTTGTTTCGTATTCCGTAGCGTGTTTTATGATTTCGGATTTTGGGTGGGAATAAATCTGTCTAAATTGGCAGGGTATTACGAGTTGTTCTTTATTTTCTGTTCCTCGGGTACATTACATATACTTAAGAGTACCCAGGGTAGATTTAAGTAGTACTGACTAATATGTTGATGTTCTCCGAAAGCACCGGCACCCGGCGATTTCACCAGTTACATTTATCTTTAGATGCCGGCTTCTTTTCCCAAAAATTTCAATTGCCATGATGCAAATACACCCATTTTTAGCTCATCTATTTTTTGAAAAAAAAATTATGAGCTTTTGTCATCACCTTGGCGTTGGCGTCGGCATCCGGTTAAGTTTTGCGTTTAGGTCCACTTTTCTCAGAAAGTATCAATGCTATTGCATTCAAACTTGGTACACTTACTTACTATCATGAGGGGACTGGGCAGGCAAAGTTAAATAACTCTGGCTTGTATTTTGACAGAATTATGTGCCCTTTTTATGCTTAGAAAATTGAAAATTTTGGTTAAGTTTTGTGTTTAGGTCCATTTTATTCCTTAAGTATCAAAGCTATTGCTTTCATACTTGCAACACTTACTAACTATCATAAGGGGACTGTGCAGGCAAAGTTATGTAACTCTGACTGGCATTTTGACAGAGTTATGTGCCCTTTTTATACTTAGAAAATTGAAAATTTGGTTAAGTTTTGTGTTTAGGTCCACTTTATTCCTACAGTATCAAAGCTATTGCTTTCATACTTGCAACACTTATTAACTATCATAAGGGGAATGTGCAGGCAAAGTTATGTAACTCTGACTGGCATTTGGACGGAATTATGGGCCCTTTATACTAAGAAAATAGAAAATTTGGTTAAGTTTTGTGTTTTGGTCCACTTTACCCCTAAAGTATCATAGATATTGCTTTCATACTTGGAACACTCGCAATCTATCATAAGGGGACAGTAAAAGGACAAGTTGCATAACTCTGGTTGTCATTTTTACAGAATTATGGCCCTTTTTTGACTAAGTAACTTTGAATATATGGTTAAATTTTGTGTTTCGATCCACTTTACTTCTAAAGTATCAAGGCTATTGCTTTCAAACTTCAAATACTTTCATGCTATCATGAGGTTACTGTACCTGGCAAGTTGAATTTTACCTTGACCTTTGAATGACCTTGACTCCCAAGGTAAAATTATAAAGTTTTGCTAAAATTGCCATTACTTCTTCATTATGCCCCCCTTCGAAGAAGAGGGGGTATATTCCTTTGCTCATGTTGGTCAGTTTGTCGGTATGTCGGTCTGTCGGTCCGTCAACCAGGTGGTTGTCAGACGATAACTCAAGAACGCTTGGGCCTAGGATCATGAAACTTCATAGGTACATTGATCATGACTCGCAGATGACCCCTATTGATATTGAGGTCAATAGGTCAAAGGTCAAGGTCACGGTGACCCGAAATAGTAAAATGGTTTTCAGATGATAACTCAAGAACGCATATGCCTAGGATCATGAAACTTCACAGGTAGATTGATCATGACTCGCAGATGACCCCTATTGATTTTGAGGTCACAAGGTCAAAGGTCACGGTGACCCGAAATAGTAAAATGGTTTTTGAATGATAACTCAAGAACGCATACGCCTAGGATCATGAAACTTCATGGGTAGATTGATCATGACTCGCAGATGACCCCTTTTGATTTTGAGGTCACTAGGTCAAAGGTCAAGGTCACGGTGACCCGAAATAGTAAAATGGTTTCCGGATAATAACTCAAGAATGCATACGCCTAGGATCATGAAACTTCATAGGTGAATTGATCATGACTCGCAGATGACCCCTATTGATTTTGAGGTCAATAGGTCAAAGGTCAAGGTCACGGTGACCCAAAATAGTAAAATGGTTTTCAGATGATAACTCAAGAACGCATATGCCTAGGATCATGAAACTTCACAGGTAGATTGATCATGACTCGCAGATGACCCCTATTGATTTTGAGGTCACAAGGTCAAAGGTCAAGGTCACAGTGACCTGAAATAGTAAAATGATTTTCGGATGATAACTCAAGAACGCTTTTGCCTAGGATCATGACACTTCATAGGTACATTGATCGTGACTCACAGATGACCCCTATTGATTTTCAGGTCACTAGGTCAAAGGTCAAGGTCACAGTGACAAAAACGTATTCACACAATGGCTGCCACTACAATGGACAGCCCATATGGGGGGCATGCATGTTTTACAAACAGCCCTTGTTTATGATTAGATTTGATTGATACTTTGACAAAACTACTCTTACCTGACATACCACAATAGACTCCACCCAAACCATCCCCGTCCCCTCCCCCCCCCCCCCCCCTAATTTTTTTTTAAGATCATCTCACAAATGACCCCTCACACTATACCCCACCCCCCCCCCCCCCCCCCCCCACCCCCCGATTTTATTTTTTTTCCGCATTTTTGGAAAATAATGTAATAAATGTCCACACCCCCACACTATACACCCCTCTTCACTCCACCTCTCCCTCCTTTGTGATTTAAATTGAGAGTCCCTTCACCTTTAAAAAGAATATAGATGAGCGGTCTGCACCCGCAAGGCGGTGCTCTTGTATTGCCTAGTCGCCAGCTACTTTGGAAATAAGACTCACTAACTGGCTACTCAAATGTTTCAGGAGAACACTGCTTCTATGTGCAAATATATTTTCGTTTTTAATCCAAGTAAGTACAATACTATGCACAGTGCTGTTTTATTAAAGTATTTATAAGGCCAAAAAAAAAGTCTTGGTTCAGGAAACATGGCCAGAAAAATGTAGGAGGGTAGGTAGGTTTTTGTTTTTCGTTTTTTTTTACCAGTCAACTGATTTCAGGGTGAAAAAGGGTCAGTTAAAGGAGCCGTTGAACAGTTTGGTTAAATGACAAAATTAAAAAAAGTTGTTTCAGATTCGCAAATTTTCGTTTTTGTTATGATATTTTTTAGGAAACAGTAAAACTGACAATTTACCATGCTCTTCAATATCCAATATATGCATCTTTTGATGATTTGAAAACTTGAAAATTATATAGCGTTGTGGGACGCAAAACGATTGAATAATTTGGAAAGTTCTGTTGTTGTAGTTATATTTTGGGAAACTATGAGGATTGATTATATAGGTAAAAAATACATCCACTGTAAGCATGAGCATGGATGGTCGAGAGGTCTAGGCGGGAGACTTTTTACTCCAGAACTCCATGGGTCTGTGGTTCGAGTCATGTTGAGGGTTACTTTTTTTACGTTTATTAAATTGGATTTTTGTTTTTTTAACTGGACAGTTTTAGGTCAAATGTTTAAATTTATCAATATAAAGCATTAAATGACATGGTTCAATCACAGGAGTTTGAAATTCTATCCATAAACCTAATCTAATGGCTAAATAATAAAAAAATAAAATTTCAAGTTACTTGCAGGCTGTTCTGGTTTTATGCTGTTTGCACATAGCCATTTTCACTTTGCTTCTAAGTGGCTTAGGGTTAAAGTGGTCATCCTGACACTTTTCAGGCCCTCATGGCATTTTTTGTCTGTCCAATTCCCTATAATAATTAACAGAGACAATCTTTTAGTTTGTATTATTTTATTAAGAACTATAAACATTCCAGAGGGCAGCAAGCGGTAGCAAATGGAAAGGCACAGAAGTAGACCAGGATCCGTTTCATTACCATGACAACACCGTCCCATATTTCCCAGAAGAGTCAGCAAAAAAGAGTCTTGAGGCCGAGTACCCAGACGTAGAAATCTCAACGGAGGATTGGCACTATGTGGAGCGTGTTCTTCCCCCCAAGACTGTGCCTGAACCACCCCAACATGAGAGCTACCCTACAGCCTCAGGATGGTTGCCTTCTAACAGTAGGTTGACTTGCATGGAAATTCCATCTATGTTGTTTTTGTCAATTTTGAAGCAGACATTAGTTTTTGCAATTCATGTTACTTTAGAAAGCAATGTTCCCAATCTGAAGTTGATAGAATAATATGCTACTTAATTGTTTTTTGAGTGTTCATATCAGCCTTATAGTGTGTAAAGTAGTAAATCATTGGAGGAAGAGCAATTTATATGCATGCACCCATTTGCTTTTGTGTGCCTGTTTTAGTTATAACTTTTATCCAATCTCTGTTAAAAGGGGGTTTAATGCATGTACGTAAAGTGTCGTTGGAGATTTGCCTGTGCAGTCCACACACTAATCATGGACAACACTTTCCGTCTAAACTGGATTTTTGCTAAGAAGAAACTTTCTTTAAACAGAAAATATCATCAAATGGGAAAGTGTTGTCTCTGATTAGCCTGTGTGGACTGCACAGGCTTATCGGGGACGAAATTTTAACCACATGCATTAAACCCCCTTTTCAGAGAGCACGTCTCATATGTATTTACTAGAAAAGCCAAAATGTCGGTACATAGTTTGAAAACTTTCATCACAGTAATGTTTCTTTGGTCCTGTATTTAATCATTGTGTAAAATCATGGACCAATCATATTCTTTAATTTTATAGCAAGCTTGCAGCCGAAGGAGTATGGTATAGTGCGGACCCGTAACCACATGTTACCACTGTATTACCGGAAACACTTCCACGGCAAGGAGACTACCCGGATTCTACACATTGTTGGCGACATTTGGGTAAGGAACTTTGTGGCACAAATGTAATACGTCCTGACTGACATGAGACACTGTCTCAACATTCTTAAAAGATGCGTCTTTTATAAGTGTACTGTATAAGTCACAACTCAAGCCAAGTTTTTGCCAAAACTGACCATCACCAAACCCTTAATTCGCTGCTGATAACAACACATCATAACAACATTTCTTAGCAACATATCCAAGGATTTTATTTCGGTCTTAATGAGCTATATTTTGGTTTTGACTCGCGTTTTTACTATGGTGTTGTATTTACTGTGATTAATAATTTCTATTAATGAACTTGCATTATTGTTAGGTGGCTTCAGAAGAAAAGCCCTCTGTGTTTGGGTTTAGTGTTCCTTATCAAGCTGTTCATTACTCATACCCTGTGTATGACACCATCTTAGGTTTGGATAATGATATGCTATATGATTTGTATAGGAGTGAATAGGCTTATGTAGCGTACTCAATTTAAATCATGTGGTCATCGGAAAAAATATTTTTTTTAAATGCCATCAAAACCGTTAAAGACACAGGCATAGAGAAATAAGTTGTTCTTACTATTTACATACAGACAAATGCAGGTTTGCTATTCACAGAAATTAAGTTTGACTTTTCCCTGATAAAAAAAATAATTTGATCATTTTGTATTAAATATAAATTCACTTAGAGATTGGTCATTGAAATCAAATTGGAAACTCTATCAATGTGGCGCACCAGCCGATAAATTCACTGACTTTCAATGGGAATAACCCCTTCCTGATGGGATTTCAATAGCAGTGAATCTTTAAATAGAGACATGCCCAACAATTTACTTAATACATGAAAAATCTGGTGAATAAAGGAACTCATTTGTATTATGGATTAAAATAAAAGATTTTTTAGATGTCAACCCACATGGTCTAATGTCCCAGTGTTTCAATTAATTTGAAAATGAATATTATTTATTAATTCAGAATACATGGAATTCTAGATGTTAAATACAATGATTTGTACGAAATAAACAACACATTGAAAAGATGATATACGTTGTTAAATACCAGTAGTAGACAGCCATAAGATAATGAATGTTATAACAAGCTATAACCATGGGTGAAAGTATTCCGTATTATTACGGAATTCCGTATTTTTGGGCTTCTCAGAGGTCGTTTTTGTGAATCATGTAAATCCGATGAGATTTTGTTGGGGGGGGGGGGGTAGGCCATGTGTCCAGCCATGCCGACAGACAAAATAAACAAAATGCGATCGATTCCAGATGCGATTCCAGACGTGCTAAATTGGTTTCCCACTGTTCTGTTAACTCATATCTAATTATAGATTCGACGCGGTCATTGCTTCTCAATTAGTCTATCCCCCTGGGCGTATTGCTCTTTCAGTTTCCATAATCTCGTGTTTCGTTCTATCCCTCTGGGCATTATTCGCCCGGTCAGTGCTTTCGTAAATCTCCGTTCCAAGAACGAAAGTCTTCTGCGAATTTCTACAAGAAGGCGTGTTTTGTACCGAACTTTAACGATAACTGCCGAATTGAAAAAAAGCGGTTGTCGTCGTCAGCCATTTTGTCTCGGCGTCTGCTTGCGTTCAAAGTTCAAATTTACACTGAAGTGTCTCGTCGTCTGCTAGCGTTCAAAGTTCAAATTTACAATGAAGTTCTTACCCGTAGGATATAACACACAAGATCTTGAAAAGCAAGCGAAAAACAAATGGAGATGGCAATGGCTGTCTGAATGTGATTCTAAGGGAATGAAATGGACAGATTGGCTTAAAAAGATAGATGTGTGTGGCGTTGCCTATTGTACTTTTTGTGGGAAAACCATCAATTACAAGTCAAACGGAAAGAAAGCTCTGAAGTTGCACTGTGAAGATGGGAATCATCAAAAAATCGCCAATGTAGTGAAAACCAATTCGGTAAGCAGTATTTTAGCAATATAATTTTGTATTCCGTTAATATGATTTGATTATTTATAATTATTGAAGCTGTAATTCTTTTTCATTTTTATATACATAGTACAGTATGCGACAGTAGTCATCATTGTATGCCCCGCCATTCAAAGAATGTTCGTCTGTCCGTGCCTCCGAAGTTTTGTGATGAGCATAGAAGTTTAGTTTTATTTGTTGCATACTTTATACAAGTGAAATATATATACAGTATACACTTATATTTGATAACAGAAAATAGGGTAATTTTTCAAAATTTTAATTTCTGTCAATATCTGTGTAAGTAGTTATACATTGCACAAACACTTCATGTATGGTCACATAATGGTGTATGTACATGCATTACATTTAGAGCCCTGGTGAATGCTTGGGGGAACTGTCATTATATTAAATAATAAGTACACAAGTTATACATTTACTCAAAATACTGTGAATTGTATAGCAATGTTCATCATACTGTGGATAGATCTAGTATTGTTAGTTGAAGTAGATTTAATTAATTACTGCTAACAATTATAACGTGCATGTGTTCTCTTTAAAGGTTCTTCCAGGGTCATCCAAGGCAACAGCGAAGACCGAGTCGATGCAAGACAGGGTAGCCAGACAACGTGCGATCACTGCTGCATTCATAAGTGAGCACTGTCTGCCATTCTCGATAGCCCCAGAACTTCTTGAATTTGCGAAAAGATTGTGTCAAGACAAGGAAGCGCTGGACAGAACAACCATTTCTAGATCTAGCGCCACTTACATAAACACACATGGTGTTGCAAGATGCATGAAAGAAGAATTATCTATAAAACTTAAAGGCCAGGCTATATCATTAAATGTTGACGAAGCTACCAACCATAACAATGACAAGATATTAAATGCTCTGGTTCAATATTATGATGAAGAAACTGGCAAAATAGAAATAGCCCATCTTGGGTCCAGAAAACAGAACTTTGCTACTGCAGCGAACATCCTAGAATCTCTTGAAAGTATTTTGGCAGAGTATGGTCTTCAGTGGTCACAGGTGATAAGTGTCCTGATGGATAATTGTTCAACAATGAGAGGTGTCCGAGGGGGTGTGGAAACCCTTATACGAGCGAAAAACCCAAATCTGCTAGATGTAAGTGGGGATACGGTGCACATGATCAACAATGTTGCCAAGACTTTGCTTTATTGTGTAGACAAAACCATGCCAATGTTTGCTTCAGACATGTTCTATGACATTGAAGAATCACCAAAAGTTAAAGAAATCTTCAGTGAAATACAGAACCTGATGAATGGAAAAACATCTAAGCACTTGATCCGCCCTATATCTAGCAGATTTTTGCAGATGAATGTCGTAGCTTGCAGACTGATGGAATGTATGGACTTCCTGACAGTCTACTACTATGGATATCTGACTGAGGAGGAAAAGACAAAACACAGGTTTGTATTTCCTGTTTTCACAGAAACATGCATAAGTCTGTTTGTTTCTTCATGATGTAACATGTATAAATGAAATTTGATAATTTATATCAATTAAAAAAATCAAAGTTCTGCATCCTAAAAAAAAATACATGATGTCTATGTTTTGAACTCTAAAATGTTAGTCATTATAATCGTAAAATTTATATGTACTTTTTTCAGACACCTGATAAGCAACATCTTTGAGTCTCATGATGTGACAGTGGAGGCCCAGGCAGCTATAACATTGCTACAGATGTCCCAAGACAGACAGCAGAAGTCAGCCACCAGTACTGAACGAAAGGACCGCATTGTGGATCATCTGTTTCAGAATAGGCGGGAAACTTTTGTTAAATTAAATTTGTATAGAGGACTACTAGACACGTTCCAAGGGTTTGTGAAAACATTTCAAACTGAAAAACCTCTCATTCACACCCTGCACGAGCAAATGGTTGTCATTACAAGAGAGCTGTTGGGAATGTTTATCAAACCTGAGCACATTCCGAACAGCATTACCGACCTCCTAAAACTTGATGTGACGGACAGAAATATACAAAAGCCGGACAGGGACCTTGGAGTTGGGAAGTATGCCTTTACAGACTTGAACAAGGCACGTCTAGACAAACGGTGCAAGTACTGGACTGCACAGCTGTACACTGACATGCGCACTGGCTACATCATGGCTGCTAAGAAGATGCTGAGTCTTCCATTAGGCAACAAAACTTTGCGGAGACTTGCTGCTCTTGATCCAAAATTGGCCAATCACAGTCAGACCTCAGCATCTTTGAAGTGGCTGTGCCAAAGCTTGCCCAACATGTTTAATGACATGGAAGCTGGTAAACTTGCAGTGGAAGTTGACAGATACTGTGTTAGCCAGCAAGTGAAAGAATTAGCCAGTGAATACAATGATGACAGAATTGACACTGGCTATTGGGGCAAAGTTTTTGGTCTGAAAATAAGTTCAGAAGTGTGTTTCCCCACTCTGAAGAAGTTGATTTCAGCCTTGCTAACAGTGTTCAGTGGACCTTTAATTGAATCCACATTCAATATAATGGATGACATTGTTGAGAAAGACAGAACTGCATTGACTGTGGCCAACTATGAAGCGGTGGCAATCATCAAGACAGCACTGAGGATGAAAAAAACAACCAGCACAAAAATGACAGTGAGCAGAAATCTAATCAAAAGCTGCATTAATGCTTATGCTAACTATCAACATTATTTGAAACAAAAGAAAGAGTTAGAAACTTGCTCAGAAGCTAAATACTTCCATCCACTTGCTAAAAATTGAAAAAACCAAACGAATTTCCAAACTTGTTAGATTGAAAAATAAGATTGTCAACAGAAAAAGAAAACAGAATGACTCTGGACAGGGACAAAGGTTCAAACGCATAAAAATGTTGTAAACATGTGATGCAAAAAGATGTTTGATTTTTAAAAGAATGGCATTTGGTTTTTAGGACTTGAAATTTAATTTTGATGAATCCTAAATGCAGAATTGTTTGTAAATAAAATGATTGTTTTTCTTTTGTATCTTAATCCTAAATGCTTATGATCCCTGATGAATCTATAGTTTTCATGAAAAATGTCTATAAAGTACATTTAACTTGCAGAAATTTACAACTATTGATGCCTTTGAACTAACTGTTATTAAATAGTGATACTCTGTCTGTTATGGACAGATTTTCAATTTTTATTGTTCATAATTAAACATTTATAGTAATTCTTTAAGTAAGGAGTGTATGCTTAGTAAACAAAATTAATAGATTAAATGACTGAATAAAGTTATTGTACATGTACAAACATAATCATTGTTTGTTTTCCATTGTATGCATGTTAAGTAAGCTGCAAGAATTACTGTCAACATATGTTGGTCTTATACTTGTTGAGGATAGCTTCCTATTTGCAAATCAATTTGCCATCCTTCAGGAGTTTCCGGGGGCCTTTGGACCCCTGACCAGGCCTTGGACCAACTTGGGGCCCTGCCTATAACATTTTATCTACATGAAATTTTAAAGAAATAGATAGTGATATTTTCTAGCCAAACTAACTGTTATTCTGTTTTGAATCACTAAAAAATACAGGTGTCTTTAAGCTCAGGAGAATTGATTTCTTTGTTTCAAATAAGATAAAATGCAGGAGCTTCCGGGGGCCTCCGGCCCCCTGGACCCCGGGCCAGGGCACTTGCCCTGGACCCACCGGGGGCCCTATCGGCCCCCAGGCCCCCAGATTTTAGTTTCAGTATTTTGGGAATTTTCAACTTTCACCCATGTATAACATTCATTATCTTATCACTTCAAAACAAAAGTATATATGTGCTTATTATATCTAGAACTTAATCAGAAACCCACACTTTTCGTTACAGATGTTTTGGAAAATATCATTATTTGGAAACATTCAAATACGTTGCTGTTTCAGAAATTAAAAAAAGATGTACATGACTATCTCACCAAGGAGAAGGGGGTAAGGTCAGTCGACATACAGGTTCATGAGGTGGGCAGGTTCCTGCGTTTCCGTGGTAACCATCTCGAGAATGTGGCAGAGTTTCTACTGCAGAAAGGATTCTGAAGAATTCAGTGCATTCATTGTTCAAATAATCTGGTGTTATGTGTGTAAATGTGTGGTGGTGAAATATACTGTTATTTACAAATAAAAGGTTATGAAAAGAATATTGTTTAAAAAAGGTAACACATTCTTGTTGAAACTGCAGAATTCAAAAGATTCTTGTTTGTCTTTTTTAAAGCAATACATTTTATGACACACATTAATTGTTTTATCTGCTGATGAATGAATCTGCAAACTAATTGTTTATTTAGACATGTGAATTACATTATATTTTTCAGCACAGTCATTAATTTTGCATCTACATACTAATTAATATGTATATATCTCTGACCTTTAAGTTAGCAAAGTTATGCCCATTTTTCAGGTTTACAATTTTATGCAAGTATTCCTAATCTTTATAAATGCCATATGTCGAAATAAAACTTAAAATGTGTGTTCAGGGTATTTATGAAGATTCACTTGTAACTGTTAACAACTTTTTAATTAACCAGGTTTTCCGAAGGAAAAAACTGGTTATTAGATTGGCGAATGGTTGGCTGGCTGGCTGGCTGGCTGGCTGGCTGGCTGGCTGGCTGGCTGGCTGGCTGGCTGGCTGGCTGGCTGGCGGGCGGGCGGGCGGAAAAAGCTTGTCCGGGCCATAACTATGTCGTTCATTGTCAGATTTTAAAATCATTTGGCACATTTGTTCACCATCATTGGACGGTGTGTCGCGCGAAATAATTACGTCGATATCTCCAAGGTCAAGGTCACACTTTGAGTTCAAAGGTCAAAAATGGCCATAAATGAGCTTGTCCTGGCCATAACTATGTCATTCATTGTGAGATTTTAAAATCATTTGGCACATTTGTTCACCATCATGGGACGGTGTGTCGCACGAAAGAATCACGTCATTATCTCCAATGTCAAGGTCGCCACGACTAAAAATAGATTTTTTTTTAAAACAAACTTACAAAGGTGGTTGATTTTGTTTGTTCATTTCAAAAGTTCAGTTTGAGTTTTCTCCCTTTATCAGATTTTTTTTTCACAATAAAAACCTGGTTTTGTGACAATTTTGTCCCTTGTTAGCAATTATTTCCACTTTAAAATTATTACTTATAATGTCTAGGTAAGATTTGCATGCCACAGGACATTTTGGCTAAGGTTTCAATGCAAAAAGCAAGCAAATTGAAAATGGCTATGTGCAAAAAGCATAAAACCAGAACAGCCTGCGAGTAACTTGCAGTCTGTTCAGGTTTTATGCTGTTTGCTGCTCAACAGTATCTTAGAGTTATAAATGATGCCTTCAAAACTTGAATATAGTAAGAGAGATATTTAATTTAATGTAACTTTCTAAGGGACTATAAATATGTAAAAATACCTATCTAAGGGTTAAAGGGTTAATTTGCAACCTCTGCAAGTATTCAATTGAAACCTCACTCATGATTGTGTGCTGATCTTGGGAGGTCACTGGACTAATGCGAATTACTCTAACCTGCAGAGTTGTGCCCATTAGTGTACACAGGTAAATTAGGTTAGCTTTTCAACTCAGCACACATTTCATGGGGGTTGCGTTTCGGCTTACTTAAGTTTAGGTAAATTTTGTTAAAATACGATAAATAATGTGCTAAATAATTTTCAGTAAGGATGGAGATATTGTGCTGTAAAATTGTGTTAAGGTCAGGTACATGCTGCTCTAGCATAAGATTGCATTTTGAGCAAATGGTGTAAAGGTTAACGTGTCTAAAATTTGAAAAAAAGTTTTCGCTCAATAAAATAAGTTTTGATGCAGGTACATATTGTACTAGTTTTTAGAAGAAATTTTGTTTATAGGAAGCCTAATAGTAATTGCATCTGTGGCCATTGAGTAAAGATGACTGTTAATAAAAATAGAAAACATAGTTTCCACTCAAACACTTTTGTTTTAAAAATCCAGTGTCTTAGCATGATCATGTTTCTTGGTTTAGTGAAAAAAAATCAGGCTTAGGTTCACACATATAACTGCTGAAGATATTCAGCATCAAAAATGTATTTTCTTTTATTACATCTGCTGACTAACAGAAAATGTACATTCTACTATGAAAAATAGTTGAGCACTCTGGTTTGGGACAGCTATTATTCTAAGAATTAGGAATACTGACATGTGATTCTTACTTTATGTTTAAAACTGAGGCAAACATTAGCTCACCTGAGCACAACATGCTCATGATAAGCTTTTGTGATCCCCTTTCGTCTGTCATGTGTCATCTCTAGTCAACATTTACCTTGTTAACACTCTAGAGGCCACATTTATTTTCCAATCTTCATGAAACTTGGTCAGCACAATTGTCCCAATGAAATCTTGGACTAGTTTAAAGATGGTTCCGGTTGGTTGAAAAACATGTTTCAATCATATAGCTATAGTAAACCTTGATTTTTTCCTGACATGGCTTTAGTAAAACCTTGTTAACACTCTAGAAGTCACATTTATAGTCCAATCTGCATAATAGTGGTCAGAACATTTTTAGCTCATCTATTTTTTGAACAAAAATATGAGCTATTGTCATCACCTTGGCGTTGGCGTCGGCGTCCGGTTAAGTTTTGCGTTTAGGTCCACTTTTCTCAGAAAGTATCAATGATATTGCATTCAAACTTGGTACACTTACTTACTATCATGAGGGGACTGGGCAGGCAAAGTTAGATAACTCTGGTGTGCATATTGACAGAATTATGTGCCCTTTTTATACTTAGAAAATTGAAAATTTTGGTTAAGTTTTGTGTTTAGGTCCATTTTATTCCTGAAGTATCAAAGCTATTGCTTTCATACTTGCAACACTTACTAACTTTCATAAGGGGACTGTGCAGGCAAAGTTATGTAACTCTGACTGGCATTTTGACAGAGTTATGTGCCCTTTTTATACTTAGAAAATTGAAAATTTGGTTAAGTTTTGTGTTTAGGTCCACTTTATTCCTACAGTATCAAAGCTATTGCTTTCATACTTGCAACACTTATTAACTATCATAAAGGGACTGTGCAGGCAAAGTTATGTAACTCTGACTAGCATTTGGACGGAATTATGGGCCCTTTATACTTAGAAAATTGAAAATTTGATTAAGTTTTGTGTTTTGGTACACTTTACCCCTAAAGTATCATAGATATTGCTTTCACTCGCAAACTATCATAAGGGTACAGTAAAAGGACAAGTTGCATAACTCTGGTTGTCATTTTTACGGAATTATGGCCCTTTTTTGACTTAGTAACTTTGAATATATGGTTAAATTTTGTGTTTCGATCCACTTTACTTCTAAAGTATCAAGGCTATTGCTTTCAAACTTCGTATACTTTCATGCTATCATGAGGTTACTGTACCTGGCAAGTTGACTTTTACCTTGACCTTTGAATGACCTTGACTCTCAAGGTCAAATTATTAAATTTTGCTAAAATTACCATAACTTCTTTATTTATGATTAGATTTGATTGATACTTTGACAAAACTACTCTTACCTGACATACCACAATAGACTCCACCCAAACCATCCCCCGTGCCCTCCCCCCCTCCCTTTAAGATCATCTCACAAATGACCACCACACCCTCACACTATACCCCCCACCCCACCCCCCCACCCAAAAAACAATATTTTCTTTTAAACGGTTTAAAAATCACAAATATTTATTTTTATTATTTTATTTTTGAAATGCCGTCCAACCATCGCACCCAAGAATCCCCTCCCCCCACCCCCCATCCCCGAATTTTGTTGTTTTTTTTTTTGCATTTTTTTTCGCATTTTTGGAAGATAATGTAATTAATGTCCTCACCCCCACACTATACACCCCTCTTCACTCCACCCCTACCTCCTTTGTGATTGAAATTGAGAGTCCCTTCACCTTTAAAAAGAAAATAGATGAGCGGTCTGCAACCGCAAGGCGGTGCTCTTGTTTCTTATGTTATCTTTGATGAGTTTGACAATGATAGCGCCTAAGGGCCCATGGTCTTCTTGATTAAAGTACTCAAAAAGTACTGATTGTTAACTATTATTTTGTTATGTATCACATTTCAAAAATAAAAAAGGTGCAAACATTGCATGGCCCTTTATGTGTCCATCGAAATTCCACATTGTAATGGCATAACAACTTTTGTTCAACTATTCAAACCATACTTATCAATCCCATTCACAAAGTGTACATGAATAATGTGCTCACATTTTACACATAGGCCGTGCTCTCTGAAAATGGGGTTTAATGCATGTGCTTAAAGTGTCGTCACAGATAAGCCTGTGCAGTCAGCACAAGCTAATCAGGGACACGTGAGTACAAACAATTCACCATGTCAAATCTAAAAAAAGCTTGAGAACAATCTAGAAGCCACATTTATTACTCTACCTTTTTGAAATTGGTCAAAATATTTATCTTTTCAATATCGGCCTTGTTTAATGTGGTTCCTAATAACTAGGTCAGCAGATCAATCTTAGGCAAAAAAACGTGTAACAACTCTAGAGGCATTTTTGTCTCAATTTTGACAAACTTTGTCATAATGTTTCTCTTTACATTTTTTAGACAAGTTTGAATTAGGTCACAAGTGTCCAAAAATGGGACATCTGGTTAGATCTTAGAAAAAGCATATTGTTACTCTAGAGGCCACTTGTATAACTCAATCTTGATGGTACTGGGTAAGAACGTTTTTATTTATAATACATTGTATATAGGCCAAGTCCAAATCTGGGTTAGGTGCGTCCAAAAACTAGGTCACTGGATCAAATCTGTTTTTTAAAATGTTACCACTTTAGAGGCCAAATTTATGACGCAGTCTTGATTTAACCTGGTTAGAATGTTTAATTTGACAATAGGAAGACCATGTTTGAATTGGGTTTAACTTGGGTAAAAAACACAAGAAAAAGTCCTCAACAATTGGTGTCCTTGAACTCGGGTAAGCGCTTCAGGTCCATCATACCCCTCTTGTTAAAGTTTCTATTTAGGTACATAATTTTAATTAGCGGCTGTGGCCACAATACGATTGTTTGGAATTTGCGTGAAACAATTATGCCATTGTATGGATTATTGACATTTACACAATGAGAAATTTCTATGTGAATGCGATGAAGCTGTTGTTGGTGTGCTGAACACAGAATGAGGACCACTTGAGACTCTGGGTGTGTATATCTTATTATGAACAACATCCATGCTGTGCGGTGCTCTCCAAAATTGTGAATAGACTTTAAAATGCCAGTCAGGATGGTACAGAATTAACCCATTTATGCCTAGCGCCTAGAAAAAAGGCCTTGGCAAACAGCGTAGACTCAGATGAGACGCCACATCATGCGGCGTCTCATCTGGGTCTGCGCTGTTTGCTTAAAGGAATTTCTGTAAGAAATATTCTAAATATGGAAATAAATATACTAGACATCCCTCATTTTCAAAATAAATTGATCCAATTTAGAAGGATGGGAGAGTCCACTAGGCAGAAATGGGTTAAATGCCACAGTCAGGATGGTACAAAATTATGTGTGTTCAGTGCTTTGATGTTATAGCAAACATTAAAGTGTTACTATCTTAACATATTTGGATGCCGGTGCTTCTATTTTTAGCCCCACATTCTCAATAATGACACATTTAGTTCGGGACACATGAAAGTAACACTTGTTATCATTATTCACCAATGTGATGTTAAATTCTAGATTTTAATGCTGGGCGTTTTGAATACAAGGGCTCTACATTATAATTAAGTTTTTTATCTTCTCTTAGTGACACATTACATAACGTTAAAGATTTAATTTAAGCTTAGTTTAGTTTATATTTAAACTAAGTGGGATAGTTGCTATCTGCTGATATATGTAAGATCATCTCTCACAACTGTTGCCTTCCCATTGACCTGACACAGGGCTTCATCGTATCACAGTCCAGCGTATCAGACAACCTTATCAGGTGCGTTGTCGCAAATGGCAGAGATCACGTAGAATTAAGATTCTCTAGACCTTTATCTGCGTTACATTATCATGCATGTACATAATGATAGTTATTCATCTGCATTCAAAACAGCTTTCAGTGCATAGAGATAAATTTGTTTTGGTGATATTTCATGTTACCTTTACCGATTTTTTTGTAAAACAGCGGTGTCATTGACACCAGTCCTGCAAATACATTGACCAAATCCAATGCGAATACCTGTATAGTCTGAACACGTATCGAGCTATTTTTTAATATATATGTTAATCATACTATGGTCCACCTTTACCCATCTGTTCAATGAACAACTCCCAATGTTTTTTCTTGCGAAACAACAATTTCCGGTAGTTGTGGGTTTCGCTTTAGCAGAAAAACCGCAGTGCACATCAGGTAGCCACGATAACCAATTTGGAAACAATTGAATATCCTTGGCCTTATACAGTTTTGACAATCTTGTGAAGGCTAAATATCAGTATATACTCATGATCATGAATAGTATGTTTAATTTTATATTGTAATACCAGCGCGAAGATATATAGAGCAATGTGCATAAAAAATGTTATCGGAGTAATTACGGAAGAAAACGCGTAATGTACATATACTCTTAACGCTTTACACAACAACTGATTTAAGTGGTAAGAGTTTTGTATTTGTTAACTGTTAGTTTGTGTCTGTCTATGTAGAGTATCATGTGGAGTACGGCGGAATAAGAGGTTTTACTTTCGTTTTTGTAGGGCCTAAACTTGGACATAGCATAAGGTTTGAGATTAACAGTTGACTAGGGTTAAACGCCCAATTGGGGCAAAAAGGTAACATGCCCCTTCTAATTTTAGTGTCACATGGTTCCTTTTTGCACCAAGGGGGCGAAAATTGATGCTCGTTATGAGAAAACTGTGCTAAGTACATCTGCTTAAAATGTCGTCCAAAATTCGCCTTTGCAGCCCAGCTAATCAGTGACGCCACTTTCCGTCTGTATGGAATTAATCGTTGATAGAAAGTCTCTTCTAAACGAAAACCCGTCGAAGAGGAAAATTTTGTCATTGATTAGCCTGTGCGAACTGAGCAGGCTTCTCTGGAACGACACTTTACGCACATGCATTAAGCCCCTTTCTTACCAGAGCGAGGCTCTATAATTTATGAAGAGTTTTGACACGTGTACCATTTTCTCACTGTACAATGCGTATTGAAATACTGAGCTGTATTGTTTCTGCATGAACGTATATCTTCATTGAACAGAGAATTTGCTGAGTACAATGTTGTTATAAGAATAATCAGTGTTCGCGTTTTCCAAAATTTTGCCTACAAAATTGTAGCATCACAAATGTTTTGGTTGAAACCCAAAATTCGGATCTAATATAGACATCTGTTTGTGAGTTTCGAGTCATTACTCAATATAAATTATGTCATCAAATGCATGTCAATAGCAACTCTGAAAAAAATAACTTTTGTACAATAAAGGACATTTTTGTAGTAAAAAACAACAACAACTGAAAACAAATTACTTACTCAACTTAACAATGGCTTACACAACTCTAAAGACATGAATGTGATCTTATTAAATGAAATCATTGACATGTTTCCATTTCTATTTCTTTCACAGAAAGGCTTCACATTTAATGCAAGGTTATAATTTGTAAAGATTGTTTTCGCTGCATTCTGGCTTCAATGGACGCAACGGGTACTAAGTGATATTTTACGTCCTCAAGCAAATTAACTGCATTATCACATACATTTACGACATAACGCGAACAATGGCATGATACTTCACATATTGATACTTATGACGTTGAGCCTGTAATGATTTAAACTGCTATGTCTAATACCGTACTTAGACTTATATCCATTATTTCAATTTGAAGTAGCCGGAATATAGTGGGCCCTCCGTTATTTCTTTAAACCAGTAATTCTGCAGGCTCTTGCAGTTTAAGCGGAATTTGCATAATCAAATCCGTGTTGCATGAAATCATATATTTTTCAGACAGTTAATATTCAACAGATTAAAAAGTTGATACGTATTTCAGTTACGAATTTATGTTATTTTACGGAACTAAGATGTTAAACTCATTACTCCGGAATTAATTTGCAAAAACTGGATTATATCCGCAATTGTGTTGGACATATCCGGATGATAACAACTTGGGAAACACTGAAAGTTCAGATTTCAATCATTCAGTCTGGAATCTCGCTAATTAGTCAATTACACTTCGGATCAAGAATCAGGACTATCTAGCACTTCCGGCCCGCTTGTAAACCATGAGTGTGGTCGGCACCCTGATCTACCAGTACCTGCCCCTTGTGGTGGCGTTCTTCATCCTCCAAAAGATTGTCGCGGTGTTCAAGAGACGCTGGGAGCTGCAGTGGACCTTCAAAAAGTTTCCGGGACCCCGGCCCCACTTCTTGTGGGGAAACATGAAGGAGGTATGAGGATGCGTGTGATATGCTTGGTTTGCATGCCTTCATTTTAATGTCTTCATCAATGGTGATGACAATCAAGCAACAATAAATGCGGTTTACAGACCTTAAAATAAACATTTGATACATTTCCATAATACAAATAACGAAATAACTGCATGCATTTAGACGTGACTGATTAATTAAGTTTTCCTCATTGTCATTTGACAAAAATGCGTTTACTTGTATTTTGCAATCTAATTAATATAATTTTGGGTTTCTAAACAATTAATGCACATTCACATCCTAATATTTACAAATCACACACAAATCTCCATATTTTTCTATAATCGTCAGCTGACGGGCGACTACGCGGGTCTAGTCCGGATGGCGGACCTCGCCCATCTGTATAGTGGTGCCTATCCCGCCTGGACTGGGCCCGCAGACGCGCAGCTGGTCGCTGTGAAATCGGAAACAGCGCGCGTGGTGCTAGCTGGAGCAGGTATTTCTATTTCGCAATAGTTATAATGTTCCGTTGTTTCATGATCATTATCATCATCAACATAATCGTCATCATCATGGTAATAATTATTATCAATATAACAACCATCATCGTATCCCCGGCATCGTCATCGTAGAAGCATCGTCATCATCATAACCGTGGAAACCATCATTATTTCTTAAATACTGTTGCTCATTTTCTAAATGTAATACTGTGTTATGTATATCAAAATACAACCTATGACGCGGAAAGACGTAAAACATCGAACGACATGTCAATGATACGGTTCAATATATTTCAGATCCAAAAGACGAATTTTCATACGCTCTTATGCGGCCCTGGATTGGTAAGCAAATATTGGATCTTTTCCGTCAATTTGAGTCACAAATGTTTCTTGGGACAGCATAGAGTCGCCACTTGACCTTCCGTTCGTCCGATTTCTCATGTTACTGACGATTTAATCTAAAATGAAATTCACTATTGATTTTATTCATCACATTTTTTCCGCCCTTCCGTCCGTCCATTCGTCCGTCGGTATTTTTGTTTCCGTGCGAGATCCTAAAAAATAATTTCCCGAAGTGAACGCAGCTGTATATGAGCCATACCTTCCCTTTCAGGACATTCGTTTTGATGACTTCTCGTCGACCATTTGTCATTTTTTAGTATTGATATATGTTGTATTTAAATATCTATTTTCCCACCAATAACAAAAGAACAAATGTATTGAATTTAAACTGTTGTTTAGGTATAGCATCCATTATAATTGGGCATGAAGATATTAATCGGAGTTATTTCCTTGTAATTTGATCCTCGTTCTGGGAAAACTGGACTTAAAGCATGTGCGTAAAGTGTAAAGGATAATCTGGGAGATTTGTCTTGAAGCGATAGTTAACAAAAACGCGGATAGTGTCGTACCTGATAAGCATGTGGGCAATGAACAGTCTTCTATCGGGCGACACTATTCGCACGTGCATTAAGCCCTGTTTTCTCAGAACTCTACTCATTTGTCATATTTGCATGGCCATACAATATATTTTGCCAATGGTTGGAGTGATTTGTCGATACCATACCATACATGTTTCTGAGATAAGCTGTTCAGTAACGTTCACGATGCAGTTGAGTTGTTAAATGGCTAGACAAATGGCACATGCATGTACCAGACCGGTTGTCCAAATGTCCATGTCATACAATGTCATTCCGCAAGATTTAGCGATTGTTTCTGTTATTTTATAACTGTTTCGAGATAAACTCTTTAATCAAAATTGAACATTATCCATATCCTTAGTCTCTGTTAAAGGGAGCTTTTCACGGTTTGATAAATTGACAAAATTGAAAAAAGTTGTTTCAGATTCGCAAATTTTCGTTTTAGTTATGGTATTTGTGAGGAAACAGTATTACTGAACATTTACCATAGTCCAATATAGCCATTATATGTATCTTTTGACGATTCGAAAACCTAAAAATTATAAAGCGTTGCAACGCGAAACGATTAAATAATTTTGAGAGTTCTGTTGTCGTTTAAATTTACGAAACTACGAAGATTGCTTATATAATGTATAAAATATTTTTACTGTGTACACCTGGCGGAATAGCCGAGAAGGGTAATGCGTTTTTACTTCTGACTAACTCCAGGACTCTGGGGGTCACTGGTTCGAGCCCTGGTACCGGCTACTTGTTTTTTCCTTTTTTTAATTTTATTCTTGATTTTTTACTGGAGGGTTTAAGATCCAATGTTTACATTTATCAATATAAAGCATTTAATGACAGACTTCAAAATATGCCAAAATCTGTGAAAAGGCCACTTTAAGGTCAGGACACATTAAGACGTCAAATAGCATCGAGGAGCATCATTCGGCTATACCGGTATTCTTGGTTTGCTTTGCTGCAAGACGAGTGATTGATATACATATGTATTTGTATCCGAAACGCCTTTCCAAATATATGCAAGACCGGTCGTTTTCTGTTGCTAGGTGACGGCCTACTTCTGAGCTCAGGCAAGAAATGGGACCGTACGCGCCGTCTGCTCACTCCCGCCTTCCACGTGGACATCCTGAAGAACTACGTCTCCACGTTTGGCACGTGCTCCCGCGTGCTGGTGGTACGTGTGTATGATAATCTTTTGTGATAACGTAGTAAATCATTTATAATTATTAACAACGTGATTTGTTATCGATTCGTCTTTTATTGAAATGATAGGGAAAATTAAACTTCACAAACATAATGAGTGAAACCACTCTTACCAACCGCAAGTATTTCATTAAAGGC
This sequence comes from Dreissena polymorpha, assembly GCF_020536995.1. NCBI lineage: Eukaryota > Metazoa > Mollusca > Bivalvia > Myida > Dreissenidae > Dreissena > Dreissena polymorpha. The sequence continues at coordinate 69,739,656 of NC_068357.1, forward strand.
ATCGAACAGTTACCGGACAACATATCGCCGCGTTCTGGGAAAACTGGGCTAAACGCATGGGCGTAAGGTGTCGTCAAAGATTAGCCTGTGCCGTTCGCACAGGCTAATCAGGGACGACACTTTCCGCCTAACCTGGATTTTCGTAGAAGATTCTTCCTATAAAACAAACATTCCATAATAGCAGCTTGTGTCGTGCCTGGTAAGCATATGTGGACTGCACAGGATAATCTAGGACGACACTTAACGCACATGCATTAAGCAAAGTTTTCCCAGAATGCGGCATCACAAAACACACTCGAGTAAATAGATACCTAAAGAATAAATGCAACATCAATACATCAGAAAAATACTCCATACCATAAACTTGACTTTACATGTATTTATTTTCGGTGTGTTTTTATATCAGTTACGGAAAATGGCGATGCGTGCTATATTATGACTTTTCTCCAATAAGAAAAGAACGAAATTGTGTTCCATGCCAGAAATCTCAACAAAAAGCAAAAACATATTTTCCACAGGTATTCCAGAAATTATTGTAGAAAAAAGTAATCGACTAAAATAAAAATCGGTTCCTAAGAATACATGTGTGCTTGTATGCATGTAAGTAACTGACGTTTGTTAAATTCACTTAATAAAGCATTAATAATTTGCAACTTTTTTTCTATCTAACTTCGCTCTCAGCATTTATAAAAACAACACAGAAAAATAGATTTATCGTAATTACCTGAGCAGTTATCAGTCTCTGGAGATTTAATAAATTGTTTCATAATCATAGCAAAGGTGATTATATACGAGCCGCGCTCTGTGAAAAGGGGGTTTAATGCATATGCGTAAAGTGTCGTCCCCGATTAGTCCACGCAGGCTTATCAGGTAGGACACATTCCACCTAAACTTGATTTTTGCTAAGAACATACTTTTTTGAAACGAAACATATCATAAAAGCGGAAAGTCGTCCCTGATTAGCCTGTGCGGACTGCACAGGCTAATCTGGGACGACACTTAACGCACATCCATTAAACCTCTTTTTCACAGAGCTTGGCCCAATTACCTTTTCAGTAATCCCTGGCTAAGATTATTTAAAGTACACATGGGTATCTGCTTGAAATAACATAACGCGTATAAATATATCGTAGTTATCTTTATAATGGTTGCAAAAAAAATCCGTGTTGGAATTTTACCACACATACATTATTAACTATTATTTTGAACAAAAAATCTTACGAAGTTTGTGCTAAAGTGAATGATGATCTGATTGCTGTTTTAGGAAAAATGGAGAAAGTCGACAAAAGCGGAGGAAATCTTTCACCATATCTCCCTCCTAACACTGGATAGTATGATGCAGTGTCTGTTTGGTTTCCATAGCAATTGCCAGAACGAAAAGTAGGCTGCTTCAATAGTGCAATATAATAGTCATAAAAATTATGACAGGCGACAGCATTGTCAAAGTGTTTGGAAATACATTATATTTGTTGTTAAGTCTGACAAAACTCATTCAAATATATGTTGCAATTATGTATGTGCTTTGGTTCGATTTGTCAATTAAGTTACACAAGGTGTCATATTTGTATTGAAGTATTTGTGACAACCTTTCTAGTGGATGTTTACGACGTTGTTGGGTCATTGCAGGACACGCCACCCGTATATCCAAGGAGTATATGAAGTCTCGGACCTGATCGTGAAGCGGATTTTTAACCCCCTCCATCACTTCAACTTCATCTACTTCTACCTCTCCAGTAACGGGTGAGCCAACCAACCACATCTCTCCATCACTTAAACTTAATCTACCTCTACCTATCCAGTAATTGCACGGTCCATCTGTAACCCTCAATATGGCTCCAGAAGTATCTAATTATACATGTATATTGTTTTAATTGCGCTAGAATTTTATCTACTTTTTTCTTCTGAGTAATGACTGTCAATCCAGTGCTCATGAATTTTAATCCTAGACTGGCTACTAAGTTACGTTGGAATGGTCTTTGAGTTATCGCCCCTCTTTCTCTGCTTATATATCGCTCTGGGGAAACTGGGATAAGTACATGTGCGTTAAGTGTCGTCCCTGATTATGTTAATAAGGAACGACACTTTTCGCCTAATGTGGATTTTCGCTAAGTAGATACATTCTTTAAACATTCTTTAAACAGAAAATACAATAAAGCGGAAAGTATTTGCCTGTGCGGACTGAACAAGCTTGTCTGGGACGACACTTTATGAACATGCATAAAGCTCAGTTTTCTGAGAACCTGGCTCAATTAAATTCGGACAGTTGTAATTCACTGCTACAAATTCATCCTATTACATGTAAACCATTATTATTGAAAAATAACAAAACATGCGCAGGAACAGTGTGACTATTCTGACTGAGCCGATTGATTTGCATGAAATGCTGTTTGAAAATACAAAAACAAACACCATTCCTTCTTGGTATCATTTTGCCACTCAAGTCCGGCGATTAATAAAAATACCAGGATAAAGCATCCCATGGTAAGTATTTAAC